>NW_027365031.1:0-147624 GCF_046119375.1 Phyllobates terribilis | reverse complement strand
GAAACGCGGGGAGTTCAACTTCTTCCAGTTCCTCTGGATCTTCCCCTACGTCCGGTAGGTTTGGCATTCTGGACAAGGCATCCGCGTTGGTATTGGAGCGTCCTGCCCGGTATTTGATCGTGAACTCATAGTTGGTCAGGCGGGCCATCCATCTCTGCTCCAGGGCACCGAGTCTTGCAGTGTCCAGGTGTGTCAACGGGTTGTTATCCGTGTACACGGTGAACCGGGAAGAAGCGAGGTAGTGCTTAAAGCGTTCGGTGACTGCCCACACTACTGCCAGGAACTCTAGCTTGAATGAGCTGTAATTCTCAGGGTTTCTTTCGGTGGGTCGCAGTTTTCGGCTGGCGTAAGCAATTACCCTTTCTCTCCCCTGCTGGATCTGGGACAGTACGGCTCCTAGCCCGATGTTACTTGCGTCGGTGTAGAGGATAAAGGGCTGGCTGTAATCAGGGTACGCCAGGATTTCATCCCCCGTGAGGGCCATCTTCAGCTGGCGGAAGGACTCTTCTTCCAGCTTCTCCCATCTGAAGGGCGGCTTCTGGTTCTTGGCCTTCCTGGACTGGCCTATCAGGAGGTCCTGCATAGGAGCTGCCTTTTTGGTGAAACCGGGAATGAATCTTCGGTAGTAGCCTACCAACCCGAGGAACTGCCGCACTTCCTTTACGCTGGAGGGTCTTGGCCATTCCTTAATCGCGGTGATCTTATCAGGGTCGGGAGCCACTCCGTCAGCACTCACCACGTGTCCCAGGTACTGCACTTTTGGTTTTAGCAGGTGACACTTCGACGGTTTCACCTTCAGACCGTAGTTTGCCAGGGCTTCAAACACTTCCGCCAGGTGTTTCAGGTGGTCCTCGTAGGTTTTGGAATAAACTATAACATCGTCCAGGTACAGCAGGACCGTCTCAAAGTTCTGGTGTCCCAGACAGCATTCCATCAATCGTTGGAAGGTTCCTGGTGCGTTGCAGAGTCCGAACGGCATGCAGGTAAACTCGCTAAGTCCTATCGGGGTGGTGAATGCGGTCTTCTCCCGGTCCGCCTCTGCTACAGGAACCTGCCAGTACCCGCTAGTGAGATCCAAAGTGGAGAAGAAGTTAGCAGATTTTAAAGCAGCCAAAGACTCCTCTATCCTTGGTAAGGGGTACGCATCTTTGTGTGTGATACGGTTGATTTTCCAGTAATCTACACACATTCTCATGGTGTTGTCTTTCTTTTTAACCAAGACTAGTGGAGCTGCCCAGGGGCTACAGCTATCCCTGATTACCCCAGCCTCCTTCATGTCTCTAAGCATCCCCTTGGCGTGTTGGTAATGTGCAGGGGGTACGGGACGATACCTCTCTTTTATGGGAGGATGGTCTCCCGTGGGGATGTGATGTTCCACTCCCTTCACTCGCCCGAAGTCTAGCGGGTGTTTACTGAACACTCTCTCGTATTCCTGGATCACCCGGTAGACTCCCTGCTTTTGGTGAGCGGGTGTGGAGTCAGTACCCAAATGCAGTTGCTGACACCAGTCCTCCATTTGTTGCTTAGAGCCGTTACCTTCCTCTGGATGAGATGGAGGCAAGGGTTCCACGGACTGTACAGAATTTTGGTTGATGGTATACAATTTGGCTAGCGTAGCATACCGGGGCAGGTACACTTCCCTCTTCCCGATATTTATTATGCGAACGGGCACCCTCCCATGGCGTACATCAACCACCCCCCGTGCCGTCAAAATGGTGGGCCTACTATCTGAGTAGACTGGTTCTACCATTGCCTGGTAATCTCTACCTCTCAGACCAATAGCTGCCCGGCACCAAATCATCATTTCACTTTTCGGGGGCATGGCAATAGGGAAAGGGTCACACATTCTCACGCTACCAATCTCACCACCGGAGAGTTCCACCTGTTGCCGTCGCATCAGTGCCCGGATCTCTTTTTGAAGCACTCGCTGCTGGCCGGAGCTGGCGTTCTTGGCAACCTGCTGTAAAATGAGAATCACCTCTGCAAGACAATTTTCAATCACATTAGTTCCTAGAGTTATCTTTGGGTGACTCTCGCGCTTGTCAATGTCTACAATGATCAGTCCCTGTGCTGCCAGTTCGACTTTACCGATTTTAATGGTCATCTCTTTAAATCCGATCTGTGGCACGGGCTGACCATTGCTGGCGATGATACTCAAGTCGTCGTCTGGGTAGCGGGTTATATCCGAGTCATTCCAGTACTGCTTGAAGAGCGCGTACGGGATGGTGGTGACCTGTGACCCGGTGTCAAGTAGGGCACTCATAGGAATGCCATCCAGTACTACAGGTAAGATTGGACGTCCTCCCACGTATTTGTCACGCCAGTTCGATGGGCCTGGTGATCTTATTCCTAGGGGTTGGCCCTCTACCCCAGGTTGTGCCAGTTTAAAGGACAGTACCTTGCCATATGTCAGGGTTGATTGCAGCGGCGGCAGATGGGTTGTCCGTCCTCGTTGTATCGGTCGCTGGGTCTTCCTCTGGCCGGTGGGGTCCTCCTTGGTCGGCGACACGGGATATCCTCCGGTCCGGATGCCAGCTGGATCTTCCCTGGAGTAGAAACCTGTAAAGACTGCACAGTTCGGGTTAGCGCGGCAACGCTTTTAGTTAGCTCTTGGACCTGATGGTGCAGGTCTGTAGCCGGGTCATTGTTTAAAGCCTGCGCATCAGCTCCCACAGGCCTTGCCGACAAGGGCGCCGTCTCCTGGTGGTAAGTGGTAGCAGGACGTTTGTGGGTCACAGCGCCACCTGGTGCCGGTTCTCGGAGCACCCGGATGGCTCTGTCCTTGAACTGTGCAAAGTCCAGATGAGGGTCCTGTAAGGCCATGGCCCGCAACTGGGTTCGGTGGGCATTACAATGTAGACCCTCTATAAATTGTTCAGTCAACAGTTTGTCTTCGTTTCCCACGCCGTCAGGGTCGGCCTGCTTAATGGCTCTCAGGGCCTCTTGTAGGTTTAGCGCATAGTCCCTTATATTCTCATGTGCCCGCTGCTTGCACCCGTAGAATCTAAGCTTGATCTCGGCTGAGGTACGGGTATCAAAGGTGTCCTTCAGCCGGGCTAGTATCTCTGCGACAGTCCTCCTCCTCCCAAGTGGCCAGGACTTTACCTCCCTTTGGGCTGCCCCTGTTAATTGAGCCACCAGGATGCTCACTTTTTGCTCTTCTGTGAGGGGGTACACCTGGAAGAGGCTATCCAGCCTTTCTCTGAAGTCATTTAGGGTATGGGACTCCCCTGAGTACTGGGGTAGCCAAGCTGCCCCTGGGATATAGGGCATGGTGAAAGGCATGACCGCCGCAGCGGTGGTGCTGGCGGTGGCTGTGGCACTGAAGCTCTCCTCCGTATCCGACATCCTCCTCCCCCCTAGTGGACCGTGGCCTACCTTGCGATGATCCTCTTCCATAGGCCGCGGCTTCGCACGCAGTGGATCGTCAGGGTTGAGGACCTTCCGTCGCGCTCTTGTGACGTCGGCGTCTGCTGGGCTCCTTCCAGGACCTTACGCAACGTCCGGACGTGAGGCGGGGCTTCAGTTCTCGCGCGCTTTCGGAGTCCACGCCCCTCTTCTTCCCGCGCGGCGTCCTCGAGATGGCTTCCAACGGCGGGAAAACTCCACGGATGGCGGGAAGAAGGCAAAAGATGGCGTCGGATGGCGGGAAAACTCCACGGATGGCGGGAAGAAGGCAAAAGATGGCGTCGGATGGCGGGAATCTTCACCACAGGTAAGTTTAACAGTCTTTTCCAGACACGCAGTACCCGGTGGTTGCGGGCACGAAATCCTGCCGACTACGCCAAAACTTGACGCGCCCCCTGGGCCATGTTTGGGGAATACCCGGAGCCGGATCCGTTGGGGGTGGTAGTCCTCGTGGCGGTGACCCGGTCCGTGCCCAGGGTGTCAAACTAAGTGGCGATGTTTTTAGTGGCAGATGTGATATTGTTCGACTACGCCACCCGTTGAATGCGGTTATGAAACCGCCGCTGCAGGGCAGACCGCTGAGGCCGGTGGTACAGTTGTGCAGCGTGGGTAGTATAACCCCCAACGGGAGGGGTATGGCCTCAGGGCAGCGGACGTGGATGATGGGGATGGTAGAATTGCACGCAGGCACCAGGAACCACTCAGAGACGGTGCGGTGTAGTTCAGGGTCTTTACTGGTGACAAAGATAGACCCTCCCGGGAGTACTGGCTAGCGATCGGGGCCTGGTCAGTCCGTGAGCAGATAGGATCTCCCCTGGCCAGGCGGAGTTGTAGGCCTCCCCAACTAACTGTACTCTTCTTGGCTACCTTGCTAGAAGCGGGTAAAAGTAGCCCACGTCCCTGAGTGTACCGTGTGGTGCTCACCCGTATGGCCGGTGACTCGGGGCCTTCTGGTAGCCTCCGCTCCACGACGGCGGTGCTGGTCCCTTGCGTGTGACTGTGCCTTCGGGTTTCTTGGCCAGAGGACCTGAAATCCCCTGCCGGTCGGTTTCTGCTGCTGGGTATGGAACAGTCCCCACAGCCTCGGACTCCGTGTCCGGTGAGATCTCTTCAGCCAAGGCGAGCTATCTAGCTTCCAGCCTCTGGCACTCACTCCTGCTCCTACAGAGCTCCTGTTGTCACTTTCCCTGCAACTGCTCCACACCAGACCAGACTGTGTCTATGTCTCTGTCTGTGTTCTTTTCTAACCCCACCTCAGCCCCAGTTTATATAGGGGAAGTTCTTCCCCTCCCAGGACTGGGCAGGAGGTGTGGCATGCTTAGGATTCCTGACCAGGAGACCTCCCACCTGCTCACAGACGTAATATTGCTATTACTGTGGTAACCAGAACCCTGGGGTGCCACATTTCTACTGGTAATCCTCATTAGAAAAGCAAAACCCAGCGATGCCAGCACAAATGCCCATAAATAAGTTCCAAGGAAGAAGGAAGTTTTCCCATATTTGGTTTACATGGTAACTAATGCACAACCGACCTTTGCACGAGGAGATGTGTTCTTCGCAATACGACAGCTAAATCTCCAGTCATTATTATTAATACAAATTAATCAGAAGTAAGTTCTCCAGGAAAAATTTGTCCAGGCTGCCTGCCAAATAAAATGCATGACATGATAAGGACAATGAACTAGGGACAGTTTATAAAGCGCTACGTGCTGCAACTGAAAGCTATTTAGCTAAGTACAAAAAATATATACCTCACCATGAGAATTTAACCACCCAGCCTGTTTTCACCTTCCTGACTTTGCCAATTTTTCAATTCTGACCAATGTCACTTTATGTGATTATAACTCTGGAACACTTAAACATATCTCAGTGATTCTGACACTGTTTTTTCATGACATGTTGCACTTCACATTAATGTTCAATTTTGCGTTTCTTTATGACAATATCAAAAATTTGACAAAAAAAAATGAAAATTTTACAATTTTCAAACTTTGAATTTTTATGCCCTCAAACCAGATAGTTATATCACACAAAATAGTTCATAAATAACATTTACCACATTTATCATTTTTTAAACATATTTTTTTTTGTTAGGAAGTGCGAAGGGTTAAAAGTTTATCAGCAATTTTCTTTTTTTTTCCAACAAAATTTACAAAACCATTTTTTCATTGAGCGTTTTCTATGAGGACTTCCCCGGGAGGAACGTGCAGGAAGCATGGCCGACAACACTCTCCTGCTTCTGCCAGGGGCATCAGATCCATAATGCAGCGGAGCTCCCGCAACAGAGGTAGCATGTGGGGGATCGGGGAGTACTCCAGGGGTCTCCCAGGGGCTGGTGAATGAGTTGACTCGCCCCCTGGGCCTGTGCTGGGAACCCGGAACCGGGCCTGTTGTAGGATGCTGGGGGTTGTAGTCTCCATGTGGCGGTGACCCGGTCCGTGCCCAGGGTGGTCAAACCAGTGGCAGTCTATTAGTGTTGTAATTGTCCGACTACGCCACCCGTGGATTGCTGTCAGTGGGGACCGCCGCTGCAAGCAGACTGCTGGGGCTGATGGTATACGCAGCTTAGGTAGCGTGACTCCCCACGGGAAGAGTGCAGCCCCAGGGCAGTTAGCGTGAATGATGGGAGTGATGGTGTGAGCGTCCCAGTACTAATGGTGCTGGTGCGGCGAGGAATCACAGAGACGTGCAGTTGCAGTTTTCAATGCTTTACTCACAGTTCTTTATCAGGTCACTTGTGCGCAGTTAGGACCGCCCGAGTCATGCTGCGTCCACCAGGCAAGGGACTCGACCAACTCCCAGGCAATTCCAGAGTGTGGCACAGAACTCCCTTCTCTTTCCTTTCTCTGGCCGTCCCCACCAGTGACCCACCTTTGTACAGCTTCCTCGGGCCTTCTGTTGGCGAAACCTCTCTCCGGTTTCCCTGACCCTATATGGTATGCCTTCCTGGTGGATGTAGTGAGGGGTCGCACCAAGATGTGGTAACAACCTCCGGTCTTTGGATGAGGAATCTGTTGCCTCCACCAATTTGGGTTCCGGTACCCTGTTCTGCCAACCCTTCACCCTGTCTCTCCTGGGCATATGGGGTTCCTTCTGTCCTCATGTCTCTGGGCCTTTCTCTGTGTTCCTTGCTTCCTTTCTCCTCTGTTCCAGTTCCTTTCTTACTTTTCTTTCCGTTCCTTCTCCTCTCTCTTTCTGCTGTTTCTGCCTCCACTCCAGGCCTGCCTCTGGAGCTGGGCCCAGACTGAGCCGCAGCTCCCTGTCAGCCCTCTCTGGCTGAACTCCTTCTCTCTTCTCCTCCTGACTGAACTGGCTCCTTTCCTAAGATGGTGCCCACCTTATATACCTCCCTCTAACACCCGAGCCCAGGTGACTAGCAACCAATGGGCTCCTACCTATGCCCAGAGACCCACCCCTATCTGCTCCTACACCACTGGGTGTATTTTCCCCTCCCCACTCCAGCCAGGGACAGATGCTGTCGTGCCTGCACTTCTGTCTAGTGGGAGCACCATTGAGCTGTCCCTCGGAAATGGGGTGTGTGTGGTGCATGCAGCCTACAGAGTCCTGGTCCGCACTCCATCCTTACCCGGGAGTGGAATATCACACCTCTGGTTCAAGGTGCAATACCCCTGTAGCAGCCGAGCCCTCGGGGTGCTACATTCCCCCCTGGTAAATCACAGCACGTCCTCGGGCTGGAATAGAATAAAACAATTTAAAACATACAAAATTTTTAAAGTGCACTCATTTATAAGACATTAACCGAAAACTCATCCCTTTATGAGAGGTACTCTTTTCTTTTTAACGTTACTGGTACTCTTTTTCTTTTCTTTAACATTCTTCTGCCACTAGCTATGGTCAAAACTACCGGAACTCTTTTAGCATATAAAACATCACATGAAACATTTGCATCATTTTTCTAGCAGCATATAAAACTTTTCAATATAAGACATTCTTAAACAAAAACATTTTCAAGTAGATTCTTGAACTTGCGACCAGGTAAAGGTGCAACAGTCCATTTAATCTTGAGGTAGACGTTGCAGTTTTTGTATAAAACCAGTAGGGGGCGCTTTAAGAAGCGCAACTATTTACAAGAGGTTGGCCGTTCTCAGTCCTCAGCCAGTGGGGATAAGGGAGTGGCTGCTCACAATCCTCAGCCTGGTTAGGGATTAGGGGCACACAGATAACAGTTCTTTAACAGTTTCACATTAGTCCCAATGGGGATCACACTCCAATCATTAACAGTTTCAGCAACAGTTCTCATACCCTGACGGGTAACTATATACAGTTCCACTTTACCGTTCCTTAGTAACAGTGTCCTCCTAATGCTCCTTGCTCTTCCGGGTAATCTTCAGGTCCGTCCGGACCCTGGGTGTACTCAGTATCTGGGCGGTACTGCAGTTCCTCCTCTGTGAGCCGGTGGACATGGAGGGCATACAGTCCCTTTGCGCCCTTGTGCCGGGTGTAGGTGACCACGTCACCTGGGTAGAGATCGCGTCCGTGATGTCCCTCTGGCAAGTGGCTTTCGACGTCTTTTCTAGTGACGAAGACGTCGGTGTCAGCCTCCGGGTCTCTGATGAAGACCCAGCCATGCTCCAGCTGGAACTTGACTACGGTCCCGGTGGCTCTGGATCCGCGGATGGCGTGGGTGTCTTGTCGGGCCCTCCTCTTTTGCACCGCGCTCCTGGCCTGGAGTCGCTCCTCCCTGATGCGCCTCTGCCGTCGCTCCCTTTCATAGGTGGCCAGCTGCTGACGGCAGCAATCCAAGCGCTGGGCTGCTTCCGCCCGGGTCTCCTGGGTAAACCCCATGAGACTCTCGCCGGTGGGGTCCCATGCAAACTGGGCATCTTCCAGCGGGGGTGGAGCGATGTTGGCAGGCTCCGGGGCCGGGATCAGAGGCTCGCTCAGGGGTTGTTCTCTCTGGAGCCGGGGGTTGACAAACTCCGGTGGCCACTCAAAGGGCAGCCCGTCCGGGCTGGTATGTTGGGCGTACAGGTCCGCACCCAGGGGTGGCACCGCGGGCTTCGGACGGGTGGCAGCGCCCGGGCGCACTCGGCCTTGCGACCAGGCCAGTGGTCGCTTGTTGGTCGCGCCCGGGGGTGGCACCGCCAAGGTAGGGGGCGCTGGTGAGGCAGCGGCACCCGGGCGTGCTGGGCCTTGCGTCCTGGCCTGTGACATCTCCTGCTTTACGGCGCCCGGGTTCAGAGGGCACAGCGCGGGGCGGGGCGTGATGACGGTTCTCGCTGCCTGATGCCTAGCTGGCGGCGGTGGAGGCGTGGTGTCAGGTACGGTCCCCGGGGCTTCGAGTCCCGCAACGGAGGGTGAGGGCAGGCTGGTGTTCCCCGGGCTTGCGGTGGTGGCGTCCCCATTACCTGCCTCGGTCTCCGTGGCCTCCTCCGCGGTGTCGTCTGCAGCTGCCGGTCCCTCTTCTCCGCGCCCAGCGGTAAGCACTCTGCCCGGTCCCGGCGAGGTCCTCCACTGGCTGCCTTCGTGCTGCTGGGCCATCTCCTCTCTCCACCCGGCAAACACATCCCGCTGCGCCCGGACCATCCTCCTGTTCAGGTCTTCCAGCGCTGTGTGCGCACTGCCCGGGTCTCTAGGCAGCTGGGCCAGCAATTCTGTCAGGCTGCAAGGTGGCTCCGCTTGCAGCAGGCTGCGGGCCAGGGTGCTGGTGGAGTTCTCTGCTCCCTCCATCTCCGGGTGCAGCAGGTCCAGACTGATCCAGGCCACACCCAGCCCCTCAGTTTTCTTTCCTATCCGCCCCCATGGGGGTTGGTCTTGGGGGCATCTGCTGACAATCACCTTCAGGGGCAGCCCCCCGACGTTGATGGACATCTCCACTGCTGCATTCATGGCTGGTGGGGACGGGCTCCTTCTTTGGCGCCATTCTGGGACCTGGCCCACGATGGGAGGTGGCTTCCTGCTGTCTTCTGGTGAGCACATAATGGCGTCCGCTCTGCCAGGGCGGGAAAAACGGATGAAGATGGCGGGAAACGGTCCAAAATGGCGTCTGATGGCGGGAATCGGCTCCTGATGGCGGGAAACGACTCCGGACGGCGGGAAACTTCTGGAAATGGCGGGAGACTTCCTTTTAAGGTACATGTGCAGTTTTCTTCAGGCACGCAATATCCGCTTGTGGTGGGTTGGTAATGATCCTGCCAACTACGCCAAAGTTGACTCGCCCCCTGGGCCTGTGCTGGGAACCCGGAACCGGGCCTGTTGTAGGATGCTGGGGGTTGTAGTCTCCGTTTGGCGGTGACCCGGTCCGTGCCCAGGGTGGTCAAACCAGTGGCAGTTTATTGGTGTTGTAATCCTGCCGACTACGCCAAAGTTGCCACGCCCCCTGGGCCTGTGTTGTGAGGGGGATACCCGTAGCCGGATAGCTGGGATGCTGGGGGTTGTAGTCTCCGTGTGGCTGTGACCCGGTCCGTGCCCAGGGTGGTCAAACCAGTGGCAGTCTTAACGTATAGCAAATGTCCGACTACGCCACCCGTGGTTTGCGGTCAGTGGGGACCGCCGCTGCGCTGCCGACCGTTGAGGCTGATGTCGTTTGCGCAGCCGAGTATGGGATAACTCCCCACGGGAGGAGTATTACCTCAGGGCAGCTAATGTGAGAGATGATGGGAGTGATGGTGTGAGGGTCCCAGTGCTAATGGTGCTGGTGCGGCAAGGAATCACAGAGACGTGAGGTGCAGTTCAGGGTCTTTACTGATGGTACAAGGCAGACCCTCCCGGGAGTACTGGCTAGTATAAGGGGCCTGGTCAGTCTGCGAGCAAGCAGGAGTTCCCCTGGCCAGGTGGAGTTGTAGGCCTCCCCGTTTATCTGCACTCTTCCTGGCTACCTTGCTGTCAGCGGTTACAAGTAGCCCACGTCCCTGAGTATACCGTGTGGTGCTCACCCATATGGCTGGTGACTTGGGGCCTTCTGTTAGCCTCCGCTCCTGGATGGCGGCGCTGGTCCCTTCTTTGTGACTGAGCCTGCAGGCTTCTATGGCCAGAGGACCTGGAATCCCCTGCCGGCTGGTTTCTACTGCTGGGTATATATCAGTCCCCACAGCCTCGGACTCCTGTGTCCGGTTTTAGTAACTTCAGCCAGGGCGAGCTATATCTCTGCTCAAAGCCCCTGGTCTTCTGCTTCTCCTCCTACAGAGCTCCTGTTCTCACTTTCCCTCTCCAGGCTCTGACTGCTCTGCTTGTTCTGCAGGCTCTGTCTCTGTCTGTCTCTTCACTGCCTAATCCCGCCCCAGACCCAGTTTATAAGGGCATATTCCTCCCCTCCCAGGTCTGGGTGGGCCGTGTTGCATGTTTAGGGATCCTGACCAGAGAAACCTCCCACTTGCTCTCAGACATAATATCTCTATTACTGCGGCAACCAGACCCCTGGGGTGGCACAAATGTACCCAGGGATGCGTCCTCCTTGATGCAGAAGCAAGATGGCGCTAAGTAGTGATGAGCGAGTGTATTCGTTACTATTCGCTATTCGCACGGATAGTACAGTATTTGGGTTACTCATTATTCTGCGAGTATTTGTGTACTCGCCTCACTATATTCAGATGTCCGCAGTTTTGGTGCCTTCTTTGCAGCCAATAAACATGCTGGGCTTCTTAAGCAATCACAGTAATGCCACAGACATCTTGGTTGTGGCATTACTGTGAATGGCTGGCCACCCAGCATCATAGGGTCTATTTGAGCTCTGCCACCGCCATTTTGTGCACATTGCATCTGGAGCCTGCGTTGTAATAGCCTAGGGAGAGATCACTGAGGTGCTAGGGAGTGTTTAGGCCTCTTGATAAAACAAAAGCCCTTTTAAGGGCTACCTGCAGTGTATACTAGTTCTGGGTTTAAAGGAGCTGCTCACTAGCTCCATAATACCACCAAAAAATAGCTCTTTTCAGAGATGAAGGCACACAACAAAGTCAGAGTACAGGGAGGGAGAGATTGTGTATTAGGTAGGGAGAGGTTGAAGTGCTCTTCCAGTGTCCATCTTAAAACAACTCTTGTCAGAGGCAAAGCAATATTTTTCCAGCACATTCAGAAGTAGCATTTTGTGCTGCCTTTTTATTTTTAGCACCGGTCTATTTTCCCTGCTGTTTTAGGGCTCCGAGCCTGACTTCTGCTGTCCATATTAGTCAACTTAAACAAGCGTGTGTGCCCTACACAAAGGAGTAGTCCAAACATTTCCTACTGCCTGCTACAAAGCACGCACCAGTCCATTTTAACCACTACTTTGGGGTGTCAGCCTGCCTTCTGTCTATATTAGTCGACTTAGAAAAGCGTTTTGTGCCCTACACAAAGCACTGGTCCAAACATTTCTTACTGCCTGCTATAAAGCACACACCAGCCCATTTTAACCACTATTTTGTGGTGTCAGCCTGCCCTCTGCCAATATTAGTCCACTTAAAAAATCATTGAGTGCCCTGCAATATTTTTCCAGCACACACAGAAGTAGCATTTTGTGCCGCCTTTTTATTTTTAGCACCGGTCTATTTTCCCTGCTGTTTTAGGGCTCAGACTTGACTTCTGCTGTCCATATTAGTCCACTTAAAAAAGCGTGTGTGCCCTACACAAAGCAGTAGTGAAAACATTTCCTACTGCCTGCTACAAAGCACGCACCAGTCCATTTTAACCACTATTTTGGGGTGTCAGCCTGCCTTCTGTCCACATTAGTCGACTTAGAAAAGCGTGTTGTGCCCTACACAAAGCAGTAGTCCAAACATTTCCTTCTGCCTGCTACAAAGCACGCACCAGCCCATTTTAACCACTATTTTGGGGTGTCAGCCTGCCTTCTGTCTATATTAGTCCACTTAAAAAATCACTGAGTGCCCTGCACAAAGCAGTGGTCCAAACATTTCCTACTGCCTGCTACAAAGTACACACCAGGCCTTTTTAACCACTATTTTTGAAGCCACCATACCAAGGGCCACCAATTACAAATAGTAGTTAGGCTAGAGTAGGAATACTGTCCTGGTTTGTCCACTGCACAATCTGCATAGGGTTTGCAAAAATTAGCCCTATGGGCTGAGTCATGGTTGACGCAAGAAGACACCATCCCAAGGGCCTCTAATCACAAATAGTAGTTAGGCTGGAGTAAGAATACTGTACTGGTTTGTCCACTACACAATCTGCATAGGGTTTGTATAAATTAGCCCTATGGGCTGAGTCATGGTTGACGAAGGAAGGAAAAGGGTTCTTATGCGAAGGGGGTGACATTAACAGCAGTAGCATGAATCTGCATTTTTGGTGAATTTAGGTTGGCTTGCTGTCATCTGGTGGAATTGCAAACTGTGGAAATATCCAGTCCTTGTTGAATTTAATCAGAGTAAGTCTGTCTGCATTTTCCGTGGAGAGGCGTGTGCTCCTATCAGCGATGATTGCCCCAGCGGAACTGAGAACATGCTCTGACACCATACTAGCAGCTGGACAGGCCAGCACCTCCAAGGCATATAAGGAGAGGTTGGGCCAAGTGTTCAGCTTAGACACCCAATAATTAAAGGGAACTGAAGTGTCAGAAAGGACGCACGTATAGTCACTTAAGTAAGCCTTGACCATGTTCTGCAACTTATCCCTCCTTGGCATTGTTACAGGCACAGATAGCCTTTACTATTGTGCTGAGTAATTGAAAATTGCCCAATTTGTGCACATTTTCCCCCCACCTCTGTTGGAGCTGGTGTTTGTATCTCTCCCCATTATCCCTTGGTGTTGAAAAGAGCCGGTACCTCTGCCACCAGCATTGTCTGAGGGTGATGTTTTCAGCAACTGATCTACAACGGCCCTCTTGATCAATTCAATTGTAAAACTCTTTATTGACTCCAAAAGGAGAGAAGGAAATTTCTCCTTGTACCGTGGATCAAGAAAGGTGGCCAACCAGTATAGGTCGCTCTTGTCACCTACACCTTAAAAACATCTCCAGAATTCGACCTTTTCTCACCTTTGAAACTGCTAAAACTCTTACTGTTGGTCTTATTCACTCTTGTCTGGACTACTGCAACTCTCTTCTGATCAGTCTCCCTCTTACCAAACTTTCAACACTTCAATCCGTCCTGAAAGCAGCAGCCAGGATCGTATTTCTGTCCAGCCGCTTCACCGATGCCTCCATCTTGTGCCAGTCATTACACTGGTTATCCATTTGCTACAGGGTCCAATATAAACTCATCACTCTCACCCACAAAGCTCTCCACAGTTCTGCGCCGTCTTATATCTCTTCTCTCATCTCTGTCTATCGCCCTACACGTCCCCTCCATTCTACAAATGACCTAAGACTAACATCCCCCATAATCCGAACCTCGCACCTCCGTCTGCAAAACTTCTCTCATGCTGCACCAGTTCTCTGGAATGCTCTACCCCAGACGATCAGACTAATGCCTAGCCACCACGTCTTCAAGCACGTTTTAAAAACCCATCTCTTTAAACAAGCCTACCACCTCAACTACTCAGTAAACTAACTTTCCCCTGTTTCTCCTTCTAAATATTATTCTGAATCTGCACCCTACTATTCATCTGTCTCCACACCCTCCATGCACATGATAACTACACTCGATACTTGATTATTGCACTTAAACATACTGCCTGATGACCGGATCATGCAGTGTTATATGAAAATCCCTACTTATTATAATTGCCTGACCTGAAATAACAAGCACTTTTCTCCTATTATGTCCACCCATTTCCTTATTGAATGTAAGCTTGTGAGCAGGGACCTCACTCCTAATGTAACTGTTTAAACTGTCTTACCTTGTATTGAATTTATTGCATGTACATGTCTCCGCTTAATTTTAAAGTGCTGCGGAATATGTTGGCACTACATAAATAAAAATTATTATTATTATTATTACTGTTGGATAAAATGTGTAGCACGCGAGGGTCTTGCCACACACACTTACACATGAATGGTGTCATGTGGGTCAAACTGCAAAAAAGCAAATGTTTTGTGTCCCCAACAGTAGAAACAGTACCCATCCTCTCCTCACGCTGACTCGGCTCCTCCTTCTCCTCCTCCACCTCCTCCTTTTCAGCCCATCCAGACTGGACAGACATGACTCTTGGGTTGGGTGTCCCCTCTGTAGCATTACGAGTCCCCTTGGTAGCACAGAAAAACAAATCCTCTCCCTCCTCATCTTCCTCCTCATCACCCAATGTTGCCTCAGAATATTGGCTGGGCTGGGTAGTATCACCCATTGGGAAATCTGGCTCCATACCAACATGCTCAGCACTCAAAGCTTCCTCTTTGAGATTATGCAGTGATTGTTTCAAGAGACACAGAAGCAGGATGATTACGTTGATAATAGCCTGATCACCTCTCACGAGGTTGGTGCAGTACTCAAAGTTCTCAAGAACCCCACAAATGTCAGCGATCCACACTATGTGTGGTGGCAGACTCTCAGTCTGACCGGCATGCTGAAGCTGGTATTCAGCTACTGCCCTCTGCTGTTCACAAATCCTCGCCAACATATGATAGGTGGAGTTCCAAATTAAAGTGCTTTTGCAGCACTGTAAAAGCACCAAAAGCAGTAGAGGAATGGCGGAAATAGGTGCTAATACGGCGCACCTTCTCAAGTAGGTACGGCAAGTCACGGAAAGTTGTCAGAAATTTCTGAACAACTAGGTTCAGCACGTGAGCCATGCATGGCATGTGTACCAGCTTGCCGATCTTTAAAAACGTCACCAGGTGACACCCATTATCGCAGACGACCAAACCAGGTTGGCGGTGCAGCGGGGAGAGCCACTGACTGGTCTGTTGTTTTAAAGCTTGCCACAGCCCTGTTGCACTGTGTGCTTTCTGACCTAAACAGATCAGCTTCAGCAGAGTGTCTTGCCACTTTGCCGATGTGCTGATGCACAGGTCCCAGCTTGGCAGTGATAGGGAGGGTAATTCCCCAGAGGATGAGGAGCAAGAGAAGGGGAGAGTGGAAGTGGAATATGAACAGGTGTAAATACTGACAGAAGTTGGGCCTGCTATTCTTAGCGTTGGTGGGATGTGTGATGTTCCAGTTTGGACCTTTGTCCCACCCTCCACCAGGTTCCCCGAGTGTGCCATTACAGAAATGTATCGTCCCTGTACACAACAATTTGTCCAGGTATCTGTTGTTAGGTAGACCTTCTGGGTTACGGCGTTGGTGAGAGCATAGTTTAGATTGTTTAACACGTGCTTGTGTAATGCAGGGACGGCACACCGGGCAAAATAGTAGTGGCTGGGAACACTCTATCGTGGGGCAGCCACAGCCAAGAGATCATGGAAGACTGTGTTCCCATAAGCCTAAATGGCAACATCTCCATAGCTAGCAATGTGGCTATCTGCGGGTTTAGTATTTGTGCCTGTGGGTGCGTGGCTGCCAATTTACGCATTTTTTCCAAGCTCTCAAGCATGGACAATTGGACGCTTTGCTGGCACAAGGAAGTGCATGCGGTTGATGTTTGTAGTATGTGAGCAACCGCAGCTTGTGGGCAGTAGGTATGAGCGCCTGCTTCTTGAACCTCATATTCTGAAGGACATAGCCAAGGCGACATGGCATAAGTCTCCACCGAACCCAAAAGCACTACAGATTCTGGCTGGTGATGAGCTCATGCAGTCTTTATCTATCCCTCATCCCCTCAAGATGGCTGGACCATCATTGTAAATAAGACCCTGTACTTTGTGTCACCCCCACCTCACTGTAGATTATAAGCTCTTACGCGCAGGGTCGTCATTATTTTTGCTTTAATTATTGTATTATCTTTAGCTATGTTACTTATGACTAGTGTTGAGCATTCCGATACTGTAATATCGGGTATCGGCCGATATTCGCGGTATCGGAATTCCGATACTTAATTCCGATACTTTTACAATATCGAATACTGGAATCGGAAGTTCCCATAATGCCTGAGCTCTGCAGTGTCTGTGAAGGATGACAAGTTGGATGGCAGCGCGATCCAGCCTGTCATCAGAATGCCATCCCAGCGGGGGAGAATTCTCCTGATTGTTTAAAAGCCGGCGCGCGGTAAAAAGCCGCCGGCTTTTAAACAATCACACAGCCCCATACTGCTTCCCCGCAGCCTCCCACCCCGATCCTCCGCTCCCCTCGCCACCTCCAATCCCAATCGTAAATTAGGACCGGGCGGGGAGCGCAGAACCAAGGAGCGAAGGACCCGGGCGGGGAAGTCGGCAGTGAAAAGACTTCACCGCCGGCTTTCCCGTTCTGTGCTGCGCTTTCCCGCCGGTTATTTCAAATGAACAGCTGAGGTATCAGCTGATGCCGATCAGCTGTTCATTTGAAGTCGCCGCGTTGCCCTCAGAGGGTTCATGTGAGTTCATGCTTGACTGCATGAACTCACATGAACTTTCCCACGGCCGCACAGGTCAGCCTCACCTCCCAGACCCGTCATGATTAGTGTGTGTGCGGGTGTGTGTGCGGGGTGTGTGTGCGGGTGTGTGTGCGGGGTGTGTGTGTGGGGTGTGTGTGCGGGGTGTGTGTGCGGGGTGTGTGTGCGGGTGTGTGTGCGGGGTGTGTGTGCGGGGTGTGTGTGTGCGGGGTGTGTGTGCGCGGGGTGTGTGTGCGGGGTGTGTGCGGGGTGTGTGTGCGGGGTGTGTGTGCGGGGTGTGTGTGTGCGGGGTGTGTGTGCGGGGTGTGTGTGCGGGGTGTGTGTGCGGGGTGTGTGTGTGCGGGGTGTGTGTGTGCGGGGGTGTGTGTGCGGGGTGTGTGTGCGGGGTGTGTGTGCGGGGTGTGTGTGCGGGGTGTGTGTGCGGGGTGTGTGTGCGGGGTGTGTGTGTGCGGGGTGTGTGTGCGGGGTGTGTGTGCGGGGTGTGTGTGCGGGTGTGTGCGATGTCTGTGCGGGTGTGTGCGTGCGATGTTTGTGCGGGTGTGCGGGGTGTGTGTGCGGGTGTGCGCGGTGTCTGTGCGTGCAGGCAGACATAGGCCGATGTGACACTACTACTCCCATCGGCCTATGTCTGTCCCCCGTCCACTCGTGCCAGCAGGATCAGCTCGATGGGAGCAGTAGTTCCCATCAGCCTGATCCTGTTATTTAAATTGCCCTACTGTGTCCCCAATAAATGTTAGATACATGTCATTGGTGGCCAGTGGTTACCTAAAAGAAATTAGTTCATACATTACCTGTCCCCGCCGATCGCCACCTAAAATAAAGTAAAAAATAAAAAACTACACCTATACTCACCTAGACACCTAATTCCCCGAAGCCATCGATCTCCTGTAATAAAATGTAAAATAATAAACCACAACCTTATCCTTACCCCTCCGGAGTAGTCCACGAGTGTCCCACGAAGATCTCCAGTTCAGAGCAGCCACATAGAATGTGACCGCTCTGAACCGCTGCCGCCGCTAGAATGACGGGGCCGTAAGGGTTCACCGGAGTTCAGGCAGCGCTGCTCCGGTTAGCTGCTTTACGGCCCTGCTGTATCGTGAGAAATTCCCACGGTACAGCAGTGCCGTAAAGGAGGTCTTCGGAGCTGCGCTGCCTGAATGCACTCCGGTGACCTCAGTCAGTGGCTCCCGCTGCCGGGAGCGGACGTGTTCCCGGCAGCGTGAGCTTACAGCAGCCATGCACAGCTGTCACCATCTCCAGATGTGACAACTGTGCATGGGAGATCAGCGCAGGAACGTGGACAGGTAACTATTATTTTTAGTAAACTAAGAATTAAATAAAATGGTGTGTTTTATTTGAAATAAATTATTTTTTTCTGGGTGTAGTGTGTTTTTTCTTTTTAACACTTTGTAGGTTAGTAATGGGGGTGTCTTATAGACGGCCATCATTACTAACCTGGGCTTCATGGCAGCTGGCGCTGACATGAACCCCACCACTATTACCCCCTGCCACCGCACCAGGGCAGCGTGGAAGAGCGAGGCTAAGTGCTAGAATTGGCACATCCTATGGATGCGCCATTTCTGGGGCGGCTGACGGCTGGTGTTTCTAGCCTGGGAGGGGGCCATTATTCATGGCACCCTTCCTGGGCTATTAATATCAGCCCCAGCCATCTGCTTAACCTCCGCTAGAGACTAAAATTATGGGGGATCCCACGCCATTTTTTTTTTAAATAAATCCTTTATTTTAACACTAAATGACATTTGAGGAGTTAATAAAGATGCAGTCCCTAAATTATTATTTATTTTTTAATTAATTTTTCCCAAAACTTTTGACGTGGGCTTCGCCATATTTTTGTATGCCAGCCAGGTACAGCATCCAGCTTCTATGAACGCGCCATTTTCCGGGGCGGCTGCGGACTGCAATTTTCAGCGGGGGGGGGGGGGGGGCAGAAAGCTTGGGCCTCCCTGCGCTGCAGATTCCATCCCCCAGCTGCCTTGTTGTACCTGGCTGGACACAAAAATAGGGAGAAGCTCCACGTTTTTTTTTTTTTTAATTATTTCATGAAATTCATGGAATAATTAAGAAAAAAAGGGCTTCCCTATATTGTTGTGTCCAACCAGGTACAAATAGGCAGCTGGTGGTTGGGGGCAGCCCGTTCCTGCCTGCTGTACCTGGCTGGACACAAATATAGTGCAAAGCCCCACGTCAATTTTTTTTTAATTATTTCAGGAAATTCATGAAATAATTAAAAAAAAATTATGTGGGGCTTCGCCCTATATTTGTGTCCAGCCAGGTACAGCAGGCAGGAACGGGCTGCCCCCAACCACCAGCTGCCTATTTGTACCTAGCCGGACACAACAATATAGGGAAGCCCTTTTTTTCTTAATTATTCCATGAATTTCATGAAATAATTTAAAAAAAAAATACGTGGGGCTTCGCCCTATTTTTGTGTCCAGCCAGGTACAACAAGGCAGCTGGGGGCTGGAATCCGCAGCGCAGGGAGGCCCAAGCTTTCTGGGCCCCACCCGCTGCAAATTGCAGTCCGCAGCCGCCCCGGAAAATGGCGCGTTCATAGAAGCGCCATCTTCTGGCGCTGTACCCAACTCATCCAGGGCCCTGGTGCGGTGGCTCACTGGGTAATAAAGGGGTTAAGGCCAGCTTGGCATTATCAGCTGGCCCTAAGCCCGAAATTCATGGGGTCACGCCAATATTAGACATGACCGCCATGAATTTCTAGTAAAGTATTTAAAAAAAACACAAACACCCAGAAAAAAGTCCTTTAATTGAAATAAAGACACAATTCTTTATTGTTCTAAATTAAACCATACTTACAGTCACGCCCATTCCAGCTGAAGCCAACGATCTCCTTCAATAAAAGAAAAATAATAAAGCAACATCATCCTTACCTTTCCATGGCTCCTACGACAGCTTCAGCTCTGCTACATCGAGATGACAGGCTGGACCGCAGCAGAACGCTGCCATTCAGCCTGTCATCCCGCAGACACTGAGAAGCGCAGGCATGCTTGCGCTCCTCAGTGTCTGGCTGTGACGGCATCCAGATGAGCCGAGGTCATGTCCAATGAACTCAGCTCACCTCATGCACGTCACTGACAGCGTGGGAGAATTCTCCTGCACTCAACGCTTCAGCGTGAGACTTCTCCCACGCTGTCAGTGACATACATGAGGTGAGGTCATGTCCAATGAACTCAGCTCACCTCATGCACGTCACTGACAGCGTGGGAAAATTCTCCTGCACTCAGCGCTTCAGCGTGAGAATTTTCCCACGCTGTCAGTGACGTGCATGAGGTGCGCCGACTTCATTGGACATGACCTCAGCTCATCTGGATGCCGTCACAGCCAGACACTGAGGAGCGCAAGCAAGCCTGCGCTTCTCAGTGTCTGCGGGATGACAGGCTGGATGGCAGCGTTCTGCTGCGGTCCAGCCTGTCATCTCGATGTAGCAGAGCTGGAGCCGTCGTGGGAGCCATGGAAAGGTAAGGATGATGTTGCTTTATTATTTTACTTTTATTGCAGGAGATCGTTGGCTTCAGCTGGAATGGGCTTGACTGTAAGTATGGTTTAATTTAGAACAATAAAGAATTGTGTGTTTATTTCAATTAAAGGACTTTTTTCTGGGTGTCTGTGTTTTTTTTAAATACTTTACTAGAAATTCATGGTGGTCATGTCTAATATTGGCGTGACCCCATGAATTTCGGGCTTAGGGCCAGCTGATAATGCCAAGCTGGCCTTAACCCCTTTATTACCCAGTGAGCCACCGCACCAGGGCCCTGGATGAGTTGGGTACAGCGCCAGAAGATGGCGCTTCTATGAACGCACCATTTTCCGGGGCGGCTGCGGACTGCAATTTGCAGCGGGTGGGGCCCAGAAAGCTTGGGCCTCCCTGCGCTGCAGATTCCAGCCCCCAGCTGCCTAGTTGTACCTGGCTGGACACAAAAATAGAGCGAAGCTCCACGTATTTTTTTTTTAATTTCATGAAATTCATGGAATAATTAAGAAAAAAAGGGCTTCCCTATATTGTTGTGTCCAGCTAGGTACAAATAGGCAGCTGGTGGTTGGGGGCAGCCCGTTCCTGCCTGCTGTACCTGACTGGACACAAATATAGGGCGAAGCCCCACATCAATTTCTTTTAATTATTTCATGAATTTCCTGAAATGATTTAAAAAAAATTGACGTGGGGCTTTGCACTATATTTGTGTCCAGCCAGGTACAGCAGGCAGGAACGGGCTGCCCCCAACCACCAGCTGCCTATTTGTACCTGGTTGGACACAACAATATAGGGAAGCCCTTTTTTTCTTAATTATTTCATGAATTTCGTGAAATAATTAAAAAAAAAAAATACGTGGAGCTTCTCCCTATTTTTGTGTCCAGCCAGGTACAACTAGGCAGCTGGGGGATGGAATCTGCAGCGCAGGGAGGCCCAAGCTTTCTGCCCCCCCCCCCCCTTCCCGGTGCAAATTGCAGTCCACAGCCACCCTGGAAAATGACGCGTTCATAGAAGCTGGATGTTGTACCTGGCTGGCATACAAAAATATGGCGAAGCCCACGTCAAAAGTTTTGGGAAAAATTAATTAAAAAATAAATAATAATTTAGGGACTGCATCTTTTATAACTCCTCAAATGTCATTTAGTGTTAAAATAAAGGATTTATTTTAAAAAAAATTGATGTGGGGCTTCGCCCTATATTTGTGTCCAGCCAGGTACAGCAGGCAGGAACAGGCTGCCCCCAACCACCAGCTGCCTATTTGTACCTGGCCGGACACAACAATATAGGGAAGCCCTTTTTTAAAAAAATTATTTCATGAAATAATTTAAAAAAAATTGACGTGGGGCTTCGCACTATATTTGTGTCCAGCCAGGTACAGCAGGCAGGAACCGGCTCCCCCAACCACCAGCTGCCTATTTGTACCTGGTTGGACACAACAATATAGGGAAGCCCTTTTTTTCTTAATTATTCCATGAATTTCATGAAATAATTAAAAAAAAAAATGCGTGGGGCTTCGCCCTATTTTTGTGCCCAGCCAGGTACAACTAGGCAGCTGGGGGCTGGAATCCGCAGCGCAGGGAGACCCAAGCTTTCTGGGCCACCCCCGCTGCAAATTGCAGTCCGCAGCCGCCCCGGAAAATGGCGCGTTCATAGAAGCGCCATCTTCTGGCGCTGTACTCAACTCATCCAGGGCCCTGGTGCGGTGGCTCACTGGGTAATAAAGGGGTTAAGGCCAGCTTGGCATTATCAGCTGGCCCTAAGCCCGAAATTCATGGGGTCATGCCAATATTAGACATGACCACCATGAATTTCTAGTAAAGTATTTAAAAAAACACAACACCCAGAATAAAGTCCTTTAATTGAAATAAACACACAATTCTTTATTGTTCTAAATTAAACCATACTTACCGTCACGCCCATTCCAGCTGAAGCCAACGATCTCCTGCAATAAAAGTAAAATAATAAAGCAACCTCATCCTTACCTTTCCATGGCTCCCACGACAGCTTCAGCTCTGCTACATCGAGATGACAGGCTGGACCGCAGCAGAACGCTGCCATCCAGCCTGTCATCCCGCAGACACTGAGAAGCGCAGGCATACTTCCACTCCTCAGTGTCTGGCTGTGACAGCATAAAGATGAGCCGAGGTCATGTCCAATGAACTCAGCTCACCTCATGCACGTCACTGACAGCGTGGGAAAATTCTCCTGCACTCAGCACTTCAGCGTGAGAATTTTCCCACGCTGTCAGTGACGTGCATGAGGTGAGCTGAGTTCATTGGACATGACCTCACCTCATGTATGTCACTGACAGCGTGGGAGAATTCTCACGCTGAAGCGCTGAGTGCAGGAGAATTTTCCCACGCTGTCAGTGACGTGCATGAGGTGAGCTGAGTTCATTGGACATGAACTCGGCTCATCTGGATGACGTCACAGAGAGACACTGAGGAGCGCAAGTAAGCCTGCGCTTCTCAGTGTCTGCGGGATGACAGGCTGGATGGCAGCGTTCTGCTACGGTCCAGCCTGTCATCTCGATGTAGCAGAGCTGGAGCTGTCCTGGGAACCATCGAAAGGTAAGGATGAGGTTGCTTTATTATTTTTCTTTTATTGCAGGAGATCGTTGGCTTCAGCTGGAATGGGCGTGACGGTAAGTATGGTTTAATTTAGAACAATAAAGAATTGTGTGTTTATTTTAATTAAAGGACTTTATTCTGGGTGTTTGTGTTTTTTTAACTTTGACTATGGGGTTAGTAATGGGGGTGTCTTGTAGACGCCTCTCCATTACTAACCTGGGCTTGATGTCAGCTGGCATTATAAGCTGACATCAACCCCAGCCCTATTACCCCACTGCCACCGCTACAGGGCAGTGGGGAGAGCGAGGCTAAGTGCCAGAATTGGCGCATCCTATGGATGCGCCATTTCTGGGGCGGCTGACGGCTGGTGTTTCTAGCCTGGGAGGGGGCCAATATTCATGGCACCCTTCCTGGGCTATTAAAATCAGCCCCCAGCTGTCTGCCTAGCCTTTGCTAGCTATTAAATTAGGGGGGACCCCACGTTATTTTTTTGGGGGGGTTCCCCCATTTTAATAGCTAGTAAAGGCTAGGTATTCAGCTGGGGGCTGATATCAGTAGCCTGGGAAGCTCCGTGGGTATTACCCCCTTCCCAGGCTTCAAACATTTGCCCCAGCTGTCTGCTTAACCTCCGCTAGAGCCTAAAATTAAGGGGAACCCCACGCCAATTTTTTTTTAAATAAATCCTTTATTTTAACACTAAATGACAAGTACAGTAATCAACACTGTCACTGTACTTCATATATATGTGACTGACATGTTTCTATCTATCTAATCTATGTGTGATTCTCTATTCTTTCTATTCTAAATTGTCGGGTACAGATGCTGAATTGCCGGCCGGCTTTCTTAAAGAGACGGTGCACGAAAACACTAATATTTTTTTAAATAAATCCTTTACACTAAATGACAAGTACAGTAAGCAACACTGTCACTGTACTTCATATATATGTGACTGACATGGTTCTATCTATCTAATCTATGTGTGAAGCTCTATTCTGTCTGTTATAAATTGTCGGGTACAGATGCTGAATTGCCGGCCGGCTTTTTTAAAGAGACGGTGCACGAAAACACTAATATTTTTTAAAATAAATCCTTTACACTAAATGACAAGTACAGTAACCAACACTGTCACAGTACTTCATATATATGTGACTGATATGGTTCTATCTACCTAATCTATGCGTGAAGCTCTATTCTTTCTGTTGTAAATTATCGGGTACCGGTGAATGCCGCTGATGAATTGCCGGCTTTTCATGTCATTCTACATTATTCTTAGTTGTTTTACTTCATGTAGAATTAACCTACAAGGAAAGAAAGGGTTTATTTTCATTCCGATATTTGTGTCCCATTGACTTGCATTGGTTTCCGGTATCGGAATCGGCGATATCCGATACTTTTTGGCTATCGGCCCGATCCAATCCGATACGATATTTCCTGATATCGGAAGGTATCGCTCAACACTACTTATGACTGATGAATATGAACCTCTGAATTGTAAAGCTTTGCGGAATGGGTTGGCGCTATATAAATAAAGAGTGTTATTACACTGCTAAAAAAAATAAAGGGAACACTTAAACAACAGAATATAACTCCAAGTAGATCAAACTTCTGTGAAATCAAACTGTCCACTTAGGAAGCAACACTGATTGACAATCAATTTCAGATGCTGCTGTGCAAAAGGAATAGACAATAGATGGAAATGATTGGCAATTATTAAGACCCACTCAATAAAGGAGTGGTTCTGCAGGTGGGGACCACAGACCACATCTCAGTACCAATGCTTTCTGGCTGATGTTTTGGTCACTTTTGAATGTTGGTTGTGCTTTCACACTCGTGGTAGCATGAGATGGACTCTACAACCCACAGAAGTTGCTCAGGTAGTGTAGCTCATCCAGGATGGCACATCAATGCGAGCTGTGGCAAGAAGGTTTGCTGTGTTTGCTGTGCACCCTCCAGATGCACAGTATGATGACCCTACGGTACACACCTGGCAAAGTATGGTGACCCCAACCCAGTACGATGCTCTAACTCTGACTCCAACACAGCCCTCCATACAATATGATGACCCAACACAGTATGATGGACCCTACACAAACCTCCACACTGTATAATGGCCTCCACTAATCCTCATAAACAGTATAAGACATAGCTCTCTAAAGACTATAATTGCCCTCACACAGCCCTCCAAACATCATAATGGCCCCACATAGCCCTCCAAACATTATAATAGCCCCCATATAACCCTGCCAATAATAAAATAGCTACCATATAGCCCTAATAACAGTATAATGGCCCCATGTATCCCACCAAACTGTTTAATGTCCCCAATATAGCCCTCCAAACAGTATAATGACCCCACATAGCCTTCCATATAATATAATGAGTCCTACATAGCCTTCCATAAAATATAATGAGTCCTACATAGCCTTTCATGAAATATAATGGGCCCCATATAGCCTTCCATATAATATAATGGCCCCACATAGCCCTCCATAAAAGGTAATGGCCCGCACATAGCCATCTATGTGATATAATGGCCCTATATTGCCTTTCATATATTATAATGGGCCCCCCATTGCCCTCCATATAATATAATGACTCCACATGTACTCATTGATTAAAATAAATAAATACTCACTAATAAATACTCTGCACTGTTCGGCCCAGTGGGCACATTGTAGTGACATCATCGCACCTGCTGCACTGAGATGTCAGCTGATGCTCTCTTCTAAATTATTGCTTTCAACCGTATTGGCATTCAGGATGCCAGTACAGTTGAAAGTGCGATGCCAGGTGGGGGGCTGATGCCACCGCTGGCACTAGCCTCCCTGACTCATGGGCCGCATAGCATTCTGGAGACTTGCCACCATTAGTGGTACGCCACTGGTAGCAAGCTGACCCGTTCAATGGTAACATTTTGGGAAAATTAAAACTTTCTATTGCAATTTTTAAGGAGTTTTTGAGTTCCACATTTTTTCAAGTTTTTTTTTCATTTCTCATTATGACATTTCCTGTTTTAGTTTAATAATTCTATATTTTGCATTTTCCAGATGCAGAAATATCAAAAATTCTTATTTTTTTATTTTTTATTTCTGAATTATTCTCGGAAGAAAAGGGGTGATTTAGAATTTTCATATTTTATTTTTTAGACATTTTTATTAACTTTATGTGATGCAATTGCAAATGTGGTACCACAGATATACAGAATGCTTATAAAAACAACAGAATTGGATAATAGTACACTCAAAGATGTTGCAATTTGTAGTTCAACGGCTGGATACATTTGGCTGGATATAGTATTCATTAAACGCGTTTCGGAGGGTAACTTCACTTTTTCCTCAATGCCAAATAAGAAAAAAAAAGTCACAAAAGAACATGGCAAAATAAGATTAAATTATAGACAAAATGATGCAATGCAATGATAAAAACATAAATAAAGTAAAATGGTCTGTCTCTTTAAGGGTAAAACCAGTTGTGACCATAAGGGGTTAGAAGACCATTCATGTATAGTGCATTGGTTGTAGGTGATTGTCGGTTATGAGGTCACGGAATGTTGTGACGCTGATATATAAGCAACTGCCGGACGGAACTCCTCTGAGGGTTTACAGTTAGTGGAGTGTAAGTAGCTTCATATTATCTGCTGATTTATCTCCTATCATATCCCTTGTGTCTTTCACTTTCACTCCTCATTTCCTTCATTCTCTAATAATATTTGATTTTAATGAGCAAAATGTGTCATCTATCCCACCGGCCTGCTGTCTTTGAATCCGCCATCCATACATGGGTACAATACATCATTATGTATATGAGTAGTGTAGCAGTGCTATCTTTCGTCAAACTCAATTTGACAGGTGCCACGCCCCCTATCAAAGTGTATCAAAGTGTGTAGCCACACCCCTCCTCCCCCTCCCCTATCAGGCCCTGTGTTGTATCTTATTCAGCATTTTATATGAATTTTATAGGAGTTTGATGTTGCTATCAGATTATTTACTCTTATTTGATAGTGTAATTCTCATTTTATATGAATTTTATAGTTCCAGCAGAGTATTTACTCTAATTTGATAGTGTGATTCTTAGGTCATATATTTTATACGTTTGTACAAACCAGCAGTGCTAATCACCAAGCATTGATCACATTTCAGCGATGAAGACATGTAATGCATTCTGAAAGTACAGATTGTAGCACATTCATGCAATTTCTGCTAGAGTAAAAGTTTCTTTGTCAGACGGGAATAAATCAGTAGCACCTTGTGAGATGTCTAACAAGATTTTTTTTTTTGTTAGCCAGTTCGACCTTATCAGGAGGAAATAAGCCATAAGCATAAAATTGTAAAAGATTTTATTGTTTTAAAGATAAATATATCCCTGAATCATTCAGAGCTGTAATTATAAAAGTACAAGACATTTCAAAGACAACACAGATTGTGGTAAAACCCTTCACATTTTTCATACCGTAGTAATGGTTATCATGATGAAATACGAAGGGTTTTATCGTCGAGCCTTGCTTTTGTGAGAGGTGCAATTTGGTGTTTCATCACAAGTACAATAATTTCTGTTTTTGAAAAACTACAAGTGCAAATGATAACCCAAGGGGGACGTGTCTTATAAGTAACATTGCCTGATTTGGAAATAAGATTCATAGATTCGCTAAATTTCATGCCCATGAAGCTTAGTAAACTACCGCAAACTATGGGTTTTTCAGGGTCAAAAGATAATTTCCCACACTTTTTTAACACTGTAGAAAATCAAAACTGTGTTGGACCCCTACCTGCTGTAAAATATTACGGGGGTGGAGTACATGTTACCTAGTGAGAAAGGGGCGTTCATGCAGTGGTATGAGAACCAGACACATTCAACTTTTAACCTTAAATGCGAACTAAAAAACGTATTGCAGCCAAGGCGTTGAAATTTTGCGGCATTCGTGTTAACTCCATAGAGAGTATATTATGGAAATGACAAGGAAAAATGTTAAAATATACTGTAAGCCGCAAAAGCAAAGAATTGTAGTGCCCCGATGTTTGTTCTTTTCAACGCATCACACTGACCTCTGTATGTATGGCGATGTACAGATTTAAATTTCACTCAAAATAGATTATATTAGCCCTCTTTAGCTTTTAAAATTTACCAGCATTGTTAGCAAACCCGATGTGATTTTTCAGTATGTGTTTCTACCGTACTATGATATTTCATTGCTGCATTTTATTGATGGTGAAACTGCGGCCATTAAGTAGAACTATGCAAAAGGTCACCACACTGTCAACAAAACACAAGCAACTTGGTGACGCACATCAGAGAATTTGACAGGTAAAACTGTCTTAAAAGTTATGGTCATAACACTAAATGTTGGTAACACACAATCTATTAATTTTAGCAGTCTCAAAGATCTAGTTCTGAACTAGTCACGGAGACGTGTTATCATTGAACAAACGGGTATTGTGCGAAATAAAAAGTACTGATACATTGAAACAAGACCGTTATGCAAGACACAAAAGTTCTTTACACACACCGACAGCTACTAGACGATTTCACCACTCTGCCATTTGGCTATTAGTTGTAGAATGTGATTTAGCCATGGCTGCAACACCCATTCTCATGAACTCTAACAGGCCCGTCGAATCAGCTATTTTGTTAAACACTTCTTGCATAATATTGAAAGTAATTTTTTGCACAAACTCGTTATTACCAAACCTGAAACTGATCACCAACAACTGCCAAACTCAGACCCTGATAAAACCCAAGTGGTTACTGAAATTGTAAGCCATGTTAATCATCGATATAAAAAGAATGCTGAATTTCTACTAAGCAGATTGCTGCTGAACAAAAATGTTACAGCATGGAATGATAAAAGCAATTTTAGTTTGAAAGGATCTGTAAAACCAGGATCTAACATAATGGGTTTGGCACGAAATACAACACAGAGCTGTTTGCTGTATATGATTGGCCATGTAAACCAACGATATAAAAAGAATGCTGAATTTTTACTAAACCGGCTACTGCAGAATAAAAATGTTACATCCTAGAATGATAAAAGGTAATTTATTTTAAAGAAATGATAATATAATTTCTGAATTTGTAACCTCTATTTTATCTGAACATTCAATCTACAACACGTTGTCTTGATTTACAAATTTGCTAGTTGGTTATTAGTAACTGACAAAACATGTGTGCAATATCACCTGAATTTGTAACCTCTATTTTAATCTGAACTTTCAACGTTGCTAGTGAATTGTGCACGAAGGTAAAACATGAGCGCTTGGATTTGTTTTTTATGGCCCTTTGTGGTCAGTGCTGTCTAGCAGTAATGGATAAAACGTGTGTTATATTTTCTCAACTGGCTGCTAAATGTAGTCGTCTAGCTTGACTGATTTGCAACAACTGATATGTTTACTAATTCTAGTGTCTTGCCAGTCACATTTTCTAGTGTAATGTCTTGTTGGATCAAACCTATATGCTAACTGTTTGGTAGTAATTGATAAAACATTAAACACAATTTGCTGCATGTGCATGTAATACTTTTTATATTATGCTGTAATAAATGTAAAATATCTGTCATAGTATATATTAACTACTTTATTTGTATATTATTCTGTAATAATTGTAAAATAATTGTATTTCTCTAAGTTGTTTAATATAAGCCATTCTGTATATTACAGAATTGTACTATATCATGAATTGTCTCCATGTTGTAAAATTGTATATTATTAAATACAGTTTGCTGTATACGATTGTAATACTTTTTATTTATTCTGTAAGAATTGTAAAATATCTGTCATAGTATATATTAACTACTTTATTTATATATTATTCTGTAATAATTGTAAAATAATTGTATTTCTCTGTGCTATTTAATATAAACCATAGCATGGCCAAAAGAATTGAGGCAGTGTTGAAAGCCAGAGGTGGATTTACGAAATACTAACAAAATAATAAAAAATTAACGTTTAGATTTTTAGGAGCAAAACAGTAATAATGCAGTGACATGACAAGAATCTGCATAACTGATCATTTGCAAAATAACTGCAAGTAAAATCATTAAAACCTTTAATGCTAAATTGTCTTTCCTTTTTTACAAACACTATAAAATACTTAGTGCTGATCACACTATCAGATAAGAGTAAATACTCTGCTGGGGCTATAAAACTCATCATCTCTCTTATCTACACATTCAAGTGAATATGGAATGATTCAGGGATATATTTATCTTTAGAACAATAAAATCTTTCAAGGCTTTTACACTCTCAAGTGTCTGAGACGCACTGTGAAAGACATTGAGACCCACATTCGTATTCATCTTGAGTGGGTAAATGTGTGTTATATTTTCACAGTGTAATATATTGCACTAACTTGCCTGGTTCATGCGTTCATTGCCCTAGAATGTGCTACTATCTGAACTTTCAGACTGATAAGAACAATATCAAAACTCTCAATTCCAGGATACACACAGCACTGTATGTGAACATCTATACATTCAGAATGCAATACATGTTTTCAACACTGCAATAAAAGCGATCAGAACTTGCTTGAATACTGCACGATAAAACATTAAACGCAATTTGTTGCATGTAAATGTAACACTTTTTATATTATGCTGTAATAAATGTAAAATATCTGTCTTAGTATATATTATTAACTACTTTATTTGTATATTATTCTGTAATAGTTGTAAAATAATTGTATATGCAAATTGCCTCTTCAGAGAAAAAGAGGACTTGTACTCTATAGCGCCACCTATTGGAAGTAGCAATCCTACAAGTCACAATCAACCCTTTAACGAGTCGTGTTATATGACTTAGGATAAAAGCCAAATCAGAATCTCAATTTGCGGACACGGTGTTTCGGGCTGTTGGCCCTCGTCAGTGCAAAGTATGAGAACTGATTTGGCTGGGTGAGAGGCTCTGGACTGAGGTCTAAGCGTTTCTCCTTATGGAGAGTGACACATATGTGGAGTAATTGTATTACTCTAAGTTATTTAACATAAACCAATCAGTATATTACAGAATTGTACTATATCATGAATTGTCTCCAAGTTGTAATACTGTATATTATTAAATACAGTCTGCTGTATATGATTATAATACTTTTTATTTATTCTGTAAGAATTGTAATGTTGTGGTCGAACTGGTTAGCAAAAAATCTTGTTAGATATCTCCCCAAGTAGCTGTTGATTTATTACCTCCTGAAATGTGATCATTGCTTTGCAATTAGTAGTACAGGGTAAATGTTTTATATTTTCACAATGTAATATACTGCACATCAAAACTCTCAATTCCAGGATACATACAGCACTGATTATTCTCTCCTGATAAGGTAGAACTGGCTAACAAAAAATCCTGTTAGACATCTCTCAAGATTTATTCCTGTCTGACAAACTAGATATGAGTAGAATGTGCTATCTGTACTTTCAGACTACTAAGAACAATAAAAGTAAATATCTGTCATATTATATATTATCAACTACTTTATTTGTATATTATTCTGTAATAATTGTAAAATAATTGTATTACTCTTAAGTTATTTAATATAAACCATCAATCTGTAATTCTACTGAATGTGTATCCATGAAGTCTGCGGAATTTGTAACCTTTTGTTAGCTCTATTTTATCTAGCCATCCAGTTCTAGTGTGATGTCTTGGATCAAACCTCTGAGTGAATCATTCTGAGATGTGATTATCTGGAATGTCTACAAGTTGTAAGAAATTGTTATATTTTCACAGTGTAATGTACTGCACTAACTTGTCTGTGGAATTTGTAATTAGTGAAATGTGATTATTGCTTGGTGATTAGCAGTAGAGGGTAAATGTGTGTTATATTTTCATATATTTATCTTAAGAACAATAAATTATTTTAAAACTTTCACAATATTGTGTCTTTCCCTTTTTACAAACGTATAAAATATATGACATATGAATCATAATTCATCAGTGAAGTGTCTGACCATTTCTGTAATGTCTTGTTTATACTTGGGGTAGTATAATCTGATAGCTCTGAATCATCAGTGCTTGGTGATTAGCAGTGCTGCTTTTTACAAACTCATAAAACACACACTTTATACTTGAGGTAGTTGTAACTTGGCCCTATAGATAATATGCCCATATAAAATAAGAACAAACTGTTGGGGCTATAAAACTCATATAAAATGAGAATAAAATGTTGAGGATATAAACTCATATAAACTCATATAAAATGAGAATTATACTAACAAATAAGAGTAAATAATCTGATAGCAATATCAAACTCATATAAAATTCATTTACCCTCCCATATGTCTGAGGCACTGTCAAATTGAGTTTGACGAAAGATAGCACTGCTACACTACTTATATGGATGAAGTGTAATTAGGAACATAGAAATAACTGTCATAAATCTTTATCTATTGCCATTTTAATCACAATTACATAATATTTAAATGGTCTAAGTGGTAAAGTGTTTCCTTGAAGGGAGTGCCAAGTTGGTGTAAGGAGACTTATAGGCCATAAAATGCTTCCCTAGGAATTTAAAAATGCAAGTGGTTTGTTCAGAGGAAGAGGACAGTAGCTCTAGCACCACCTATAGGACATAATTTTGCACTGGTGAGAAGCAAAAAGCAGAAAACACTTGTCTGCAAATAAAGTTTCTGTTTTTGTTTTTCTAAGTCATTTAACGAGGCCCTTTAAAGGGTCGATATTGACTTTTACAATTGCTACCTCCAATGGGTGGCTCTTCAGCTCCTATCCTCTTCCTCTCTAAAAAAGCTATTTGCTTGATATTTTAATAATTACATTGGTATCTCTTGTATAAGGTTTTGGTATAAGGGAAGGAACCAATGGGAGTTGTACAAGATTTTAAATATTCTGTCTCGTTTCTTTCAAAAACACAAACTGTCGGTTGTGTCTGGTGTTACAGGTCAGATCTATTCACTTCTATGGAGCTGAGTTACAATACCACAAACAACCTGTGGACAGGTGTGGCGCTGTTTTTGGAAGAAAGCGGTTATGTTTTTCTAATCCTGTACAGTCCCTTAAAGGACCATTTGATGTGAACTGGATTGGTTGCAGGTTTTTGTCACTTCCGACAGCTACTGTTGTTACTGGTGATTGGTAATTCTTGGAATGAGGTGACATCACACAGTGACATCACGGTAACTGCCGAGGGGACACTCACTAGAGGGCTGCTGTTGGCAGAGAAGTTTAAGTAAACTTTGTATTAACCTCTTTTTATGTCCTTTATTATGTTGTGTTACTTTCTCCTCTGTCTATAGTGATTAACCCTGTAATGTCAGGATGTCTCTTCCTCCCTTATAGATTTCTATTCCCTTATTTAAAAGTGAACATTTAGTTAATGAGCTGAGGTGTCGGTAACCGACTGTTCCCCCGTCACTCCTTCATAAATCTCAAAACAGGAATGAAATTTGATGTCTACAATAATTCTTTTTTTTTCTATCATTTTAGGGTTAAATTATTTGTGAGAGTTGTGTGTGAGAGAAAAATAAGGTAAATGCTTACATATCCTAAATCTACAATTTCTCTGATAGACTTTGGCCACTTGGTGGAGAGTCACCTTCCATGTCACCCATAATCTCCTCTCATAGAGAAACATTGAAGCTCCATGTGAGTAAGGAGAATGACAGGTGACTCCACGTTACCATCGAGCATTAGCCTTAAGGAAGAGTCAGACAACCATGTAACTTTGACAAAGATCTCAACACAATGCTCGGACTGGCCATCAGCTCCCTTGACCCGAGCGTGACAGCAGCATAGAAATACTCGCTGCCCTGCTCCAGTCAGGAAAGCTGTCGGCCAGTCCCAGCATTGTGTTGAGATCTTTGTCTGAGTTACACGGTTGTCTGACTCTTTCTTAAGGTCAAGATTAGACATGGCAGATTTATAGTATCCAAATTTTCATTCATAGGGGGAATTCATCTAACACTATGTCACAAAAGTTGTACATTTTTATGTAACACAAGCTCCCAAATACAATTTAGAGCTTTTTGTTTGTTTTTTTACACCAGCCCTGACACTTTTCAAAAACATGTGTACGGCCTAGTTGAAGGACAGGGAAAAGGCAAGGCCCAACAGAATAGTTATAATATGCACCAGAAAGTGTTGTAAAAGGGGCAAACTCCATCCAAAGTCCGGTGTTTGGGGTTATGTGTGGAGGGCTTGCCATGCCGGTTTGTGGAGACATTACTGGCTTACAGTGCCTACAAGTAGTATTCAACCCCCTGCAGATTTAGCTGGTTGACACATGCGGAATTAACTTGGCATTGTGACATTTGTACTGTAGATCAGCCTGGAAGTGGGAAATGCACTGCAGCAAATTTTTTTTTTTTTTTTTTTAAAAACGTTAAAAGTTAATTCAGAGTGTCATTTATTATTCAACCCCTCAAACCACAAGAATTCTGTTCGGTCCCCCTAAAGTATTAAGAAGTAGTTCAGGCACCAAGAATAATGAGCTTCACATGTGTGGATTAAAGATCTCTTTTGCCAGCCTTTTCTGACTATTTAAGACCCTCCCCAAACTTGTGAACAGCACTCAGACATGGTCAACATGGGAAAGACAAAGGAGCATTCCAAGGCCATCAGAGACAAGATCGTGGAGGGTCACAAGGCAGGCAAGGGGTACAAAACCCTTTCCAAGGAGTTGGGCCTACCTGTCTCCTGTCTCCACTGTTGGGAGCATCATCCGTAAGTGGAAGGCTTATGGAACTACTGTTAGCCTTCCACGGCCAGGACAGCCTTTGAAAGCGTCCGAAGAGTCAAGGCTAACCCAAGGACAACAAGGAAGGAGCTCCGGGAAGATCTCATGGCAGTGGGGACATTGGTTTCAGTCAATACCATAAGTAACGTACTCCACCGCAATGGTCTCCGTTCCAGACGAGCCCGTAAGGTACCTTTACTTTCAAAGCGTCATGTCAAGGCTCGTCTACAGTTTGCTCATGATCACTTGGAGGACTCTGAGACAGACCGGTTCAAGGTTCTATGGTCTGATGAGACCAAGATCGAGATCTTTGGTGCCAACCACACACGTGACGTTTGGAGACTGGATGGCACTGCATACGACCCCAAGAATACCATCCCTACAGTCAAGCATGGTGGTGGCAGCATCATGCTGTGGGGCTGTTTCTCTGCCAAGGGGCCTGGCCATCTGGTCCGCATCCATGGGAAGATGGATAGCACGGCCTACCTGGAGATTTTGGCCAAGAACCTCCGCTCCTCCATCAAGGATCTTAAGATGGGTCGTAATTTCATCTTCCAACAAGACAACGACCCAAAGCACACAGCCAAGAAAACCAAGGCCTGGTTCAAGAGGGAAAAAGTCAAGGTGTTGGAGTGGCCTAGTCAGTCTCCTGACCTTAACCCAATTGAAAACTTGTGGAAGGAGCTCAAGAATAAAGTCCACATGAGACACCCAAAGAACCTAGATAACTTGGAGAAGATCTGCATGGAGGAGTGGGCCAAGATAACTCCACAGACCTGTGCCGGCCTGATCAGGTCTAATAAAAGACGATTATTAGCTGTAATTGCAAACAAGGGTTATTCCACAAAATATTAAACATAGGGGTTGTATAATAATTGACCCACACTTTTATGTTTAAAATTTAATAAAATTCAACTGAGCAACATAACTTTTTGGTTTGTAAGATTTACGCTTCTGTTCATAAAACCTACTCTCGTTTGCAGTTTGAAGGCTCTAACTTATTTACATCTTATCAAACCAGCTAAATCTGCAGGGGGTTGAATACTACTTGTAGGCACAGTAAGTGTCCCAGTGTTGGGAGTATTGATAATTATGTTATAAATTGGAGTCTCTATTCTACAAGGTGGGCCATTTATATGGATACACCTAAATTAAATGGGAATGGTTGGTAATATCAACTTTCTTCTGCGGTGTTGCTATCAGTGTGTCAAGTGAGGGAGAAGAGGGTTGCATTGACAATCCAACACAATGGGCAGCACTTTGAACATATTTTTTAAGTGGTCATAAACTTATAAAAAACTCATGAAAGAATAAAGTTACATTAAAACCAAGCACACCATTGTTTTTCTTATGAAATTCTCAATAAGTTTGATGTGTCACATGACTCTCTTCCCATTGAAAAAACTAAAGTTGGATCCAAAATGGCCGACTTCAAAATGGCTGCCATGGTCACCACCCATCTGGAAAAGTTTTCCCCCTCCCATATACTAATGTGCCACAAACAGGAAGTTGATATCACCAACCATTCCCATTTAATTTAGGTGTATCCATATAAATGGCCCACCCTGTATAACTACTGTTTATATCTGATTATAAAAACCCTCTAGTGACCATTGATGAACTCCTGTTATCAGCTATGGAGCAGATACCAAAAATTCTCATTGTCTTGCTTAATCTTTAATAGGATGAAGCCAGCAGTGGAGGAGCAGGAATATCCGGATGGGATGTATGTATCTGATATTACTGGGATTATTGATTCTCCCATATTCTCCCTGTAATAATACACTGGTTATATTAAGGCTCAATGGTGTCATTTATCTTCCTAACATTTTGGTAAATGTGTGTTTGTAATATTATTCATTGTTTTTTTCTTGGCTTTTCCCATAACAGATTCATAGAGAACACACAGCGAATATTCGGGTGTTTATCTTATTACATCTTCCTACCACATATCTATAGGAGTAGTATGTGTCCCAATAAGGGGGGGACTCCATAGTGATGGTATCATGGCCTTACCGCTCTCACTCATGGGCATTTACAATGTTTCCATATGAAGGATACAATTGCTTTCAATAATAAAGAATTTAGACCCCATTGAATTCTTCATACTGTTCCTCATCTATTTCCCCCATAGGAAAACAATGAGGTCATGAGCAAATTACGGTAAAGCCAAAAATTTACCCGAACTGCTGACCGACCAAATATTGTCTTGGAGCCCTAGATTAAAGGATAATCATACTGTGTAGTACAATCTATGTGAACATAGAGCTATATAGATTCTGGAGGTGATGTCCATGCTGTTTTATGAGAGACAGGTTATATAGATAATATTTCTTTATTCTTTATATTAGCCAAAGTGTTAAAGGGGTGGTCCGAAATAAAAAGTGATTTTCATTCTAAATCCCTATCTATTTAATGCCATAATCGAAGCTATTTTCTAATATACTTTAATTTAAACAATTTCCTATTCTTCACTAACAACACTATTTAACTGCTTTTCTTTCTTTTTCCTACTTCCTTTTTGATGACGCTTCATTTGAAAATCCTAGGGCATGCTGGGATTCTCAAACAAAGCATCATCAGGGGGCAGAAGCAGAGGTCACTGCCCCAGCCTCTGCCCACTCCCTGAAACGAAGTGACTGCATTGACCTTAATTTCAAGGGCTGGGCTAGTCCCTACGCGATGTGCACTGTGCGCTGTGCATAAAGACAGTGCGCTTTCTTGCTGGCTCATATCAGTAGTAATGAGCCTGGAAACAGAGCAGAGCGACTGTCAGTTTGCCTTGTAAGACGAATACCCTTCTTGCAGAGGTGAGCACTGGCCCCCACAAGCTACGTCAATTGCAGAGGCGGTGCTGGTCTTTGCATGCTGGGAATCCATCTTACAATGCGCACTGACAGTGCTCTCTGCTTTGTTGCTGGCTAGAGAGTGCACTGCCTTTGTGAACATCACGGAAGATAACTTTATCCATAGGCTTCCTAAGCAACAATTCTTGTAACCAGAGCTGTATTTTTTTCATTTCAGGCACTTTAAGTCCCAAAGAAACATCGTAGGGCCTAATGAAGAGTCACTGCCGTAAGTAATTGGTGCAATCATGGTCTACAACTTTCAATGTTTCTAGTCTCAGTTTCTTTTCAATATGAGACATAGATGCAATCAGAGGTGTAACTTGAACTTATTGGACCCCAATACAAAATATGTAACAGGACCCCTCAACTACCATAAACCATTTGTAACAGTGATGAATATATATGTGACAGATGAGGGTGTCCTAATGCAACTGCTCGGTCTACACTCCCTATAGCTATATGTAAATGTTTATCTCAGATAAAATAAAACCATTTTTTTCCTAATTACTCCATATAGTTATGCCCTTGAATGCTATCATTTGTTATTGCATTATAGATACACTATAAAAATGATATTTTCTGTATCACTGTTTCTAACAAAAGCTACATCTTTATAGGCCAATTACACCAAAAAAAGCCTGGGCGAGCATGGAAAACATCAAGTAAGTTATCAGAACTTTTTTTGCTACATTTGTATTAATGGAACCCATACACAAGGAGTGGGGAAATATTGAAATAAATTAAAAAATATTTTTTAATCTGTGTGCGTCAGAAAGGAGGAAGAAGAGAATGACATAAAAGGAAAATGGCCATTGAATTTAATGTCTCCTAAGTGCCCGTTTCCCCTTTAGTATCATTCTGTTCAGTGTCCACTGGATGCCAATTTCAAATTTATTGCTCCTATAGCACCCAAATGGGACAATGGGCACATACCAGATCCCTCGGACTAGGGAAACTCCAGGTTGTTCCTGTCTCCTGGATTACCAAGGATGGTGGAAACGCCTGGGTCTCATACCTTGCTATGCTCCTATATTAACCCTTATCCTGCTCCCACCCCCGCCTAGGAAGGTGTGGGATAAAAGTAAATAGAAAATAGTAACCAGATAGACAAGGGTAAACAGACAGGGATAAAAGAAAACTACAATCATACAAATACACTCACAAAACAACCAAGAGGGAATCAGGGGAGGACTAGGTGGGAGAGGATAAGGATAAACATGCAAACCAACTCCACGCAGAAATCTCCTGAAAAACTCTCCAACCGCCAACTCCAAACTCTGAACTTCTTCAAATCCAAGCTAGGAAGACAAAAACTATCACTGACAACTCCCAAGTGCCAGTGAAAATATATATACCAGAGGGGAGTAGCCAACACAGAACAGCTGAGACAATTCAGGATGGAGAGCTCCAGGGGATCAACAGAACTATTAGCCCTTGCAATGACAGAGCAATTAAAACATGCACTGTTAATAGGAAGGTGAAGCAGTTCTAAACAGTGCAGGAGTTTGTGGAACTAGACACCGCAATCTTCTGGCACACCTCTATCGCAGTATCCCTGTGACATTTACATCCTATCTCCTGATTGCGGATACTGACCGGCGTGATGTTATAATTGCGCTTATCTGTACTGCTCTTCACAATACAAGCTGCAGTGTTTTGGGGTTAGGATCACCACTCGCTGGAGCTGTGCAGAACTGTGCGCTCGCCTGTAAAATTCTAAAGTCATCAATAACATCTCACCTGTTCATGAATGGTTCTCTTCACTACGGTGCGTTAATGGCTTAGATCACAGTATATTTCTTACCAGGTTTTTCCAAAATCACAGTAAAAACAGTGCAGTTTTGCAAGGATTTTGTGAAACCATTGCAAAAAATGCCCCATGATTGCAATTCTTGGACTCCCTTTAACCCTCACTTATAAAGGGTTATGTTATGTGTTCAGTAGAGAGGAAGAGAAAGAAAATAACATCATTAATACAGTGGAAGAGGTAAAAGCGAAAAACAGCAGCGAGAATAACATCGTAATGTAAGTAGAGAGAGAGTGAGATAGATACATATTATTGGCTGTATATGATTCTAGATGTTTAATAGTAATGATGAATGACTTGTTATGGGTACAGACTGAAGAAGGTTCAGGCTGGGCTTTGTAGGAGATCATATATGGCAGAAGTGGAGGCCTCCAGTAGACCCCTAGCTGCAATGTCAACCAATCGGCACCCTATGATTGTCTTGCGTGGGGAGCGGACGGGCATACAAAGTGACAGCCGACAAGTTAAAGCCCCTTTTTAATGCTGCTGTCATACTCCACAGCAGCATTTAAAGGGTTAAACTAATGCAATCATGGCTAGCTCCAATTACATCAATTACTGTTGGATGCCAGTAATGTAACAGAGCCATCACCGGCGCTGCAGGGAGCAGACTCAACTCTTGAGCTTGCTCCATACAGAGATAGTGCGCCCTCAAAAAGTAGTTAACTGGGACTCTTCATTCAGGATATACTACCCCAGTCTTCATATAACTCTGTGTTATCTGGATCTCAATGTAGATTATATATGATCTATATGACTTATTTTATGTGTCCAATAGTGAGGAAGATGAGAGTGAGGAAGAACAACTAGAAAAATCTATAGAGAGTGAGAATTGGAGTGTTAGTAGGTAAGTGGAGAGTTTGAGACTAAATATATAATAGGTAATAAACACATACAACATAGAACATTATACACTTATAGTTATGTCATTTTCAGCCACATGGTATAAAACATCGGATCCTGTATCCATGAGCATTTCTGTACCGTCTGTAAAGTTGTTCTCCCTTTCTATACTTCCATTCTATAAAATTCCTTGCAGGCATGTGACATTTTTTTTTCTTACTTCTTTTTTGATAACGCTTAGTTTGAAAATCCCAGTGCATGCTGGGACACTCAAACAAGACATCATCAGGGGGCAGAAGCTGCGGTCACTGCCTCTGCCCTCTCCCTGAAATGAAGCATCAACAGTGACCTTCATTTCAAGGGCTGGGCTAGTCCCTGCGCGATGTGCACTGTGCGCTGTGCACAAAGACAGTGCACTTTCTCACCAGCTCAGATCAGTAGTAATGAGCCGGTAACCGAGCAGAGCGCACTGTCAGTTCACCTTGAAAGATGAATATCTGGCTTCCAGGAACAAGCACCGGCCCCCACAAATTACGTTAATTGCAGAGACGGTGCTGGTCTCTGCACGCTGGGAAATCATCTTACAGTGCTCTCTGTTTTGTTGCCAGCGAGAGAGCGCACAGTCTTTGTGCACATCATGGCAGATAACTTTATCCATAGGCTTCCTAAGTATCAATTCTTCTAACCAGTACTTTGTACTTTATGTTTTTCATTTCTGGTGCTTTGAATCGAATGAAGCGATCGCATCATCTAATGAAGAGTCACAGCAATAAGTAATTGGTGCAGTCATGGTCTACGCCTTTTAATGGTTGTAGTCCTCAGTTACTTTTCACTATGAGACATAGATGCAATATAGCTATGCCCCTGAATGCTCTCATTTGTTATTGCATTATAGATACACTATATAGATGTTTTCTGTAGGTTTCTTAAGTATCCCTGTTTCTAACAAAAGCTACATCTTTATAGGCCAAAAAAGATAAAAACAGCCTGGGCGAGCACAGAATCCATCAAGCAAGTTCTTAGAACTTTCATTGCTGCATTTGCATTAATGGAACCCATAGACCAGGACTGGGGAAATCCTGGAAAAAAACAGTATATATTTTTAGATCTGTGTGAGAAGCTAACTTTGAAAGAATTTCTAACACTTTTTCTGTTCAGAAAAGAGGCGGAGAATTATCAAGTTACAAGTGTTAATCCATTGCTCATTTAGTGCCTCTCTGTGATGCAACACATTGGTTTCCATTACACAATTACTGCCCCACGTCCTGCAGTTGTCTGTCTAAAGGGGTAAATATATGTCAGAAAGGAGATAATAAAGAGAATGCCATAAAAGGGACCAGAAAAGGAAAATGGCCATTGAATTCAATGTCTCCTAAGTCCACGTTTGCCCGTTTAGTATCATTCTGTTCAGTGTCTACTGGATGCCCATTTCCAATTTATTGCTCTTTTAGCACCCAAATGGCATAGAAGAGCGCTAAGAAATGAACAAGTGACAAGTGGACATTAAGGAGGCTATTTATTTCTATTCTCTGTCCAGGTGCCACCATATAATCACCTAAGGTTCACAATGACTGACTTAGTGTCACAATATCACTGTTCAGTATATTTTGGACCCCGTGATTGACAGCTCAGTCATCCAATCTAGTGCAGTGGTGTGCTGAGCTGTCTGTGCAGTGATTGACAATTCGTTCGTCCAGTCTGATGCAGGGATGAGTTGAGCTGTCTATGCAATGCTTTACAGCTCCGTTGACCAGTCTGCTGCATGGGTGTGCTGAGTTGTCTGTGTTTTTGTTGACAGCTCGGCCATTGAATCTGAGTCTGGGAGGTGCTGAGCTCCCTTCAGGTGTTCCAGTGATTACTTAGTTACTTAACTGAGCTGTCTGGCCCAGCTAGCTGCCATTCATAGCATTCTGCTCTGCGTAGCTTGGTCCTCTGTGCCTTGTTCTCAGCATTTTGACTTTCTGATATTTTGTTGACAGACTCTGGAATTTCCTATTAACAACCCGTTTGTATTACCCCTTTTGCTTTGATCCGCTATCTTTCCGGTATTCTGACCTTGGGTCATTACCTGACTATGTCTTCGTCTCTTCCCTCTGTTTATGACGTACCCTCCTGGTTCTAGACCTTGGACTCCTTGGCTACCCTGACTCATAGCTTGTCCGTGAGAAAGGAATCAGCATCAGACTTAGGTTTTGTTTTCATGCAGCCCTTTTGCCCCACTGCCATAAAAGGAGAAGGCTGCTGTAGTTTTCCATTTTATGTCTTACGTCACAGCAGCATTTAAAGGGTTAAACTAATGCAATCCCGGCTGGCTCCGATTGCATCAGTTACTGTTGGGTGGCAGCAATGTAACAGAGCCATCACCGACACTGCAGGGAGCAGACTCAACTCTTGAGCCTGCACCATACAAAGATAGTGCGCCCTCAATAAGGGGTTAACTATACTACTTCTTCATATAACCCTGTGTCCTAAGAATGTCAAAGTAGATTATATATGATTTATATGACTTATTTTATGTGTTTGATAGTGAGGAAGATGAGACCGAGGAAGAAGAGAAAACATCTGTGAGGAGTGAGAATTGTAGTGTGATTAGGTAAGTGGAGAATGTGATACTACATATATAATGGGTGATATATACATAAAATATAGAACATTGTATACTTATAGTTATGGCACTTTCAGTCACTTGGTATAAAACATGGCTGCAAATACATAATGAAAACTGATGGAGGAGCCAAAACAAAAGAACATTGAGGTCAGATTCTTTATTCAAGAACATTTCTCTACTGTCTATAAAGTTGTGACCCATTTCTATTCCTCCGTTCTATAATATTCAAGTAAGTGACATCAGGGAGGGGCCTAGAGCTGATCAGGGTCTTTACAGGTAACCTCCAGCTTTCCTTCCTGCATAGATCATTGTCGAGCAGGAGAGAGAGACTTGTGCAGCTCTCTTCCTGCACATGTCTCTCTCTTCCTCCTCATCCTCTCAGGCAAACTTGCTTTCTTTATTGCAGTCCCTATGGCTGACACGGCTGTAGTTCTGTGAAAAAGATAATGAATGTCAATTGGTGAGAATAGAGATAATGAACGGAAGGTCACAAAAGAAGCAATAAGCTATTTACTATTCAAGATGCAGTGTTCCGGGGATGAGATGGGACATGGGACATCTACTACTACTGCATGTTGGTTTTTTTGCTTTGTTTTATGAATTCAATTATAAAAACACTGCAGATAAAAAAACACCTGAATTTGGTCTATGTTATGTGTCCAATAGTGAGATAGAAGAGGGCGAAGTAATTATAGAGCGTGTAACATCAGAGAAAGGAGAGGAAAAAGGCGGAAAAGAGAACATCGGACTGTAAGTAGAGAGACAGTGATATAAACCTTTATCATGGATTGTATATGATTGTAGATATTTAATAGTGAATGGGGAATGACTTGTTATAACTGAGAAGGATATAAAACATGGCTGTACATATACCTGAGCATCAGAGGCCGATTGGGGGCTAATGATTTAGGGGCCCCTACACCAGGGTTGTAGTAAACAATGTTCTGAGCCCCTGGTCTTGACTGAGCAGTGATGCCACAATTTGGCCATGGGACATTGAGAACAGTTGAAATGATGGCCACTGTGACTAATAAAGATGAAGGTAGAGGCGCTGGTAGGTGGTGCAGGGAAACGGAGGTCTTCCAACTGCTGCAATGAAACCTAACTGGTAGACAACCTGAGAAACCGGTGAGAACGGTCTCTGTCTGCTTCCTCGCCTCTGCTGATCAGTGTTGGGCTCGGGGGTCTCTTACTGCACAAGTCTCTCTCTCCCTACCCGGCTTCTTTGACCCTGTAGCAGTCGTTATAGTTGACACAATTATAGTGCTGCCCCTCTAAATGGGTCAGTGAATGTCACTTGTAAAGGGGATAATGGACAAAAGGTCTGAAAAGGAGCAATAAATGGCAAATGGTCACAGAAATCACTGCCTCCTAAGTGCCACCTGCCCCTTTAGTGCCCTTCCGGATTCCCATTTCCAATTTATTGCTCACATATCGCCCTACAGAAAAGCACTAAAAATGGAGAATGAATGGCAAGTGGGCACTAAAGGAGGTGCTGAATTCTGTGTCAGTTTGCCATTTATTGCCCCTTTAGTTATGCCATGTATTTCTAGTTAGGGCCCGGTTGCCCTCATCTAGGCACCTAAAGCTAAAATGAATAACTAGAGATTTGGACTTGTGCAGCCTCTCTGCCCTGATGCCAAAGAAGGAGAATTCTGCCGTGGTCTTACGCCCTGACTCCAGTCACCAGATACAGACCGGCGTGATGTCATCATTGTGTTCTCATGGGGAACTAAGTTTTTCCAAATTCATTTATTAAATGCTTTGGTTCTGCAATTTTGGAAAGTAACTGCAAGAAATTCCCATCATTACATTGTATGAACTTACTCTATCACTCGCTTATGATGGAGTAATTACTATAATGGTCATTTATGGGACCGTTACTACATATATTCTATGTTATGTGTCCAGTAGTGAGGAAGAGGATGGAGAAGTGAACGTGGATCGTATAATAGTGATAGGAGAGGAGGATGAAACCGGATATAACGCCGGACTGTAAGTAGAGAGATAGTGAGTAGTGATATATACAGATATTATGGGATGTGTACAATTTTAGATGTTTATTAGTAACTGATGAACGACTGATTATGACTGGGTAGAGATGGAGGAACATTATATACTCGGCTCTAGTTCTACCCATGTAAAGGGCTCAATGTATGTTATTTGGGGAGAAATAGGGGCATGAACAAAAATTCACAGAAGGATCAATAAACGAAATATGGTCACAGAAATCATCACCTCCTACGTGCCCCGTTTAGCCCTTTAGTGCCCTCTTGGTAAAGATAATTCCCAGTTTATTGCTCATATAGCACCCAAATGGCACAGAAGAGTATTACAGGGAATCTGTCAGTAGCATCAACCTTCCTAAGCCGTCTATATGGGCATACAGGTCAAAGAAAGTTTTCTGTGGAATAAAGGAAGAGTCAGACAGCCGTATAATTTGGACGAGGATCGCAACACAATGGTCGGACTGGCCGACGGCTTTCCCACCCGAGCTTGACATCATGTATTTCTATACTGCTGTTACACTCAGGTTGGGAGAGCCGCTGGTTAGTCTGAGCATTGCGTTGCGATCCTCGTCAGAGTTATACGGCCATCTTACTCTTCCCAAAGACATCGGATCACAGATATCAAGGTATAATTTTATTCAGCGTCCTATGACCTACATGCCCATATAGACGGCTTAGGAGGGTTAATTCTACTGATAGATTCCCTTTAAAAAAGCAAGAATGAATGGCATGTGGGCACTAAGGAGGCAATGATTTTTGTGCCAGTTTGGCTGTTATACCCCCCATTAATTATCCCATTTATTTCTATTCAGTGCCCGAATGTTCTAATTTAATCACCTGAAGCTCATGATGACTGACTTAGGCATTGTACTTGTGCAGCCCTCTTTGGACTAAGAAGGAGACAGCTGCTGTAGTGTTTTGTCTTACGCCAGGAGTCACCAACCTGTAGGTCGAGAGCCACATGTGGCTCGCAGGCCATAATGTGTGGCTCGCGGCTGTCTGCAGGAGCTGGATGTGGCTCACGACCCTCTCTCATAGCTGAATGTGGCTCTCAAAGTCAGAAAGGGGACCTCTGTCTTACGTCCTAAGTTCTACTACCTGCTGACACAGACCGGTGTGATGTCATCATTGCGCTGACCTGTATCACTATTTACTACACAACACACAGTCCTCTTACTCTTAAAAGCGCCACCTGCTGGAGCTGTGCAGTATTCTGAGCAGTCCTGTAATTTTCGGAATTTGTCAAAAAAGTCTTACACCTATTCATGAACGGTGGATTTATCCGAAAAAATGTACCATGATTGTGTGGCACCCCAGGGGTCTGGTTTCCACAGTAACGGCAATGTTATGTCTGAGAGCAGGTGGGAGGTCTCTTGGTCAGGAATCCTATGCATGCCACACCTCCTGCCCAGTCCTGGGAGGGGAAGAACTTCCCCTATATAAACCTGGGGCTGAGGCAGGGTTAGAGAGTTCAGAGGGAGAGTTCAGCCAGGAGGGCTGACAGGGAGCTGTGGCTCCGGCTGGGCCCAGCTCCTGGGCCATGCCAGAAGTAGAGACAGAGAAGAGAAGCAGCTATGGGAAGAAACAACAGGAGCTCTGTGGGAACAGTGTTACAAGGAGTCAGGGGCTGGCAGCTGCAGAGCTCGCCCTGACTGAGAAGATTTCTTACCGGACCCGGAGTCCGAGGCTGTGGGGACTAACTCCTACCCAGCAGCAGAATCCGTCAGGCAGGGGATTTCAGGTCCTCTGGCCAAGAAACCCGAAGGCACGGTCACACGCATGGGACCAGCACTGCCGTCGTGGAGCGGAAGCTACTAGAAGGCCCCGAGTCACCGGCCATACGGGTGAGCACCACACGGTACACTCAGGGACGTGGGCTACTTATACTCGCTTCTAGCAAGGTAGCCAGAAGAGTACAGTTAGTTTGGGAGGCCTACAACTCCGCCTGGCCAGGGGAGATCCCATCTGCTCAAGGACTGACCAGGCCCCAATCGCTAGCCAGTACTCCGGGAGGGTCTATCGTTGTCACCAGTAAAGACCCTGAACTACACCGTACCGTCTCCGAGTGGTTCTTGCTACCCCCATCATCCACGTCGGCTGCCCTGAGGCCATACCCCTCCCGTTGGGGGTTATACTATCACGCTGCACAATCCTACCACCGGCCTCAGCGGTCTGCCCTGCAGCAGCAGCTCCTTAGCTGTACTCAACGGGTGGCGTAGTCGTCCAACATCTACCGCTAATACAGCGCCACTTAGTCTGACTCCCTGGGCACGGACCGGATCACCGCCACGAGACTACAACCCTCAAGAGATCCGGCTCCGGGTAAGCTCCCGCGTGCGCAACGCAGCGCGACACAGGCCCAGGGGCGCGTCAATTGCATTGCATGAACCCACTCTAACACTCCCCATAAAAGAGCAATTACAACAGTGGTCATTTATGAGAACGTTACTACATATAATCTATGTTATGTGTCCTGTAGTGAGGAAGAGGAGGAAGACGAATATATAATGTTTGCGATAAGAGAAGGAGAAGACCACAGCTCAGAGACCACCACACTGTAAGTAGAGAGATAGTGACATATACAGATATTATAGGCTGCATATGGTTTAGTAGCTAATGAATGACTTGTTATCACTGGGCAGAGACTGAGTAGGATATAAAATATGGATGTACATATTGGGGGGGTTATTGACTTAGGGATCCCCTACACCAGGGTTATAGTAAGAACAATTTTCTGAGCTCTTGGTTTTGCCTGATTAACAATGCTGCTTCAATATGGCAATGGGGCACTGAATACAGACACTGGCCCCTCTACCTTCAACCTTGGTGGCCATCAGCAAAACCATTTCCAGTGCTCCATGGCCACTCCAGAGAGGCAAGAAAAACGTGGATTTCTCTGGAATAAGACATTGGATCGCAGATATCAAGGTATCATTATATTCAACCTCCAGTGACCTACATTCCCATATAGACGGCTTAGGAGGGACGATCCTACTGATAGATTTTTTTTAAGTCATTGCATTTATTTAGGAGACACACTATCTCTGTTTCTAATGAAAATTTCATTTATTTTACAGGCCAAATGTAATGACAGCGTGGGCCGACACAGAGCCAATCCCGTAAGTAATAAAAGCAACCATGGCGGCATTTTGTCCAATGAGACCTTGGACTTTTGAACAATGACGTCATATTGTGATATAAGCGCCTGACATTAGACAGGACAATATCACTGTATATATCCTCATAGACTGATCAGGATGATAATGTGAACTGTCTGTATCTCAATTTGTTTGTTTGGATTTTTTTAAGACGAAAACGTAAATGGTGGAAGCCAAAATTCTTCACCAGAATGAGCAGCAGCAAAGTAAAAAACATGTAGGTACTTTAACCTCTTCCCACAGTGAGCGAAAAACATTTCCCTTTTCAGCTCCGGACTTCTAAACTTACTGACCCTCCTGTCCTTTGTTCTCCATTTTAAATACTATTTACCAATTTTTTTGGGCTTCCTCTTAGGCTCCTCAGAGCGTTTGTATGCTGCTGCTGCTGCAGCAGTATGGCGTCAAAGTAAAGAAAAAAAAGTAAGTGTTTTTTTTTAATAATAATTTTTTATTGAATGACATTAAGATTTACAAAATCTAATCAGTATCATCTTAAGTTTTCAATAATTATTATATAAACAGTCTTGTGGTGACAAAAGAGTTTTATTCTTTTGAAAAAACGCACAATCATGCGCTGCATAACCCCTTATCATTTATTAAAATATTAATATCATCACATTTATAGAACTATAGCCACAGACGTAGTAATGACAATTATGTCATTCATTATTGTGTGAGAAAATCTGCTTTATGACCATAAGGCTCATTTCACAAGATTTGATCCTGTTCTGTAAAATCAAGAGAAGATCAAGACTTTTCATGGAACAAAAGTTTCTAATTTTAGAGGGCAGGATTCGCTCCTTTCATTGGCTTTAAACTTATGACTAGGGATGAGCGGACCCTTTGAAGTTCAGGTTCGTTGGGTTCGACCGAACTTTAGTCCAAAGTTTAATTTGGGTACCAGAACTGAACCCGAACTCCATAGAAATCATTGGGGACCCAAATCTCTCTCTCCCCTCCCCACCCCTTCTCCCCGGACTCTCGAACTTTAAAGCAGACTTTTGGGAGAAGTCCGTGTTCAGCACCAGACACTAGGTGTCAGATACAAACCTCGAACTTTGCAGCTCGGGTTCACTCATCTCTACTCATGACTCGTGCATGTAGCCATGATATGCTCATTTGAGATGAGCCTCTGTAATTATAGTTATACTTATGTTTGCACTAGCACAGACCCGTTTACTGTCACTATGGTAAGTAGAGCTCATTCCTTTAAATTAGGACCCAACGTCCAATAATCTGCAGATATGACCGACCACCGGCCATATATATTGTGGTTCCGTCCTATATTCACAAAGCCTGAGTTGACGAAAGATAAGGAGAAAAATCACCTTGTCTATGTATTGTTACTGAGGCCAGTATAGACATGTGTAGGCAAGTGGACCTGACAATGTTTATTTTTTTATCAGAATAACCTCGGCACTCAGGTTTTGATCAAGGAAGTGAAATTTTTAATGCAGTCCATTCATTTACAAAAAATGTTTCGGTCAAACAGACCTTTGTCAATAAACTAATTTGCAGATTTGGTATGTGTAGCGCCTTAACGCGGTGTCCACCGCTTGTTGCTGTGTTGCGGTGGACACCGCGTTAAGGCGCTACACATACCAAATCTGCAAATTAGTTTATTGACAAAGGTCTGTTTGACCGAAACATTTTTTGTAAATGAATGGACTGCATTAAAAATTTCACTTCCTTGATCAAAACCTGAGTGCCGAGGTTATTCTGATATGTTAATGGGTGCGGCCCTTACTCGTGAACCAAAATCCAGCAGTGCAGCGATTTTATTCATAATGTTTATTTTTCTGACAGGACCGACTCCGTATCTGGACTAAGTCTGTGGAGAGAAATGACCAGACTTCAATATCCAGAAAGGCACAGTATACAGAAACAGGCACCAAGATACAGACAGAGGGCACCTACCCCAAGGCATGGATGTGATGGAATACTATAGGCAAGAGATGTGGTATCCACCGCTCATCATGTAGGCTACCATGATGGGGGTGGTGGAGGAGTGTCCACTAAGTAGCCTGGGGGCAGGATCACCATACTGCCATGAGCCTATCACTGCTCAGAATAGGACAGGCTGGCAGTATCTTGGCCATTGCCGGACGGTGAGGGGGCAGTGTCCCTACAAGTGTGGTGTCACAGGATGTGATGTCGGAGGAGGCGGCGCCGAGCGGTAGTCCCGGATGTGCAACGTCACAAGAAGTGAGGTTGCATGAAACCGCTCTATGTAGAAGACAGAGCGGCAGCTTGGGGTGTGTCTTAGGAGGTGTGGGCCGTGTCTGCAGTCCACAGTGATCTGAAAGCCAGTGCTTGCGTTCCAGGACCAGGAAGTGGGTGGAGCTGAGGGATCCAGGCTTCCTACGGTGGTGGTGGCAGCAATCCGGACAGAGTGACAGAGAGTGTGTCTATATGGAAGCAAGAAAAGGATGGATAAGGAAGGGGGATCATTCTGGAAGGAAGGAAAATAAGAGTTAATAAACAGTGGGCAAGAATGGCATAATGTTGACCTGTGGATATACATCTTGTTAGTATAATGAACATATAGACATTCGCATATGTCCCATGATTATTTCACAACCGCATTATAAAAAAGGCAATAAATCATATTTCTGCTTAGACCCTTAGGAGTAAGGGTCTGCTGTTCATGGATCCAGAATGCTTCTCTCTTTTTCAGCATGCTCAGAAGTGTAGGAGTCAGTTGCGGTCTGTGGGTTTCTTGTATAATCTAAAAAGATAGTCTTTTCTGCAAAACCGACAAAGGCGCAACGATTAGAGATTTGGAGGAAATATTTACCACTAATGATGCGGTTGGGTTTGGGAGCGGTTCACCCTGTTGAAGTCCGTGCTTTTTCCTGCTGCCTCGTCGGGTCTTCTGCGGCGAGGCTGCCTTTTTCTGTAACCTAAAAAAGGAGAAGAGGTGGTGAAGTTGTCCCGCCGGTCTGTATCCGAACTGGAGATGGATTGGTTGGTAGTAGATCTGGCATGTCTGGCTGAGGGATTCCTTGAGGTGCATTTGGCCTGCCATCTGTACACTCTATGGCGGTCGTAGTCCTCCGTGTCAAGTGCAAATTTAGTGCGTTTCCTGGTTTTTGTGTCGCAACGGTTTTCGTCAATCACCTTCCTTTGTGATTGTCCCCAGAGCCCAGTTACATGGAGGGTGGACCCAAATTTTCTGTCCCTCTGACTACTGAGAGACTGATTTATATGTTGCATTGCGATATCTCTACAGTAGTGACTCCGCTCTAATGTATTATAGTGTTTTAACACAGCTAGTCAGCACAGCGTTGGAGGGCAGAATGGGAGATTAATTTTTAGGAGGTGCCAAATCTATGTCCCAGATGTTTGAGATCCCATTATATTTCTCTGTTTTGAGCTATTTCTAACCCTTTTAAATCAGAATATAGGTCAATAATTGCAAACAACAGACTCCGGTGTAGGGGAAATTACTTTTCTTTCCTTCACAAAACCCGCAGACAAAACTTTTGAATAGGGACAAACTAACACCTACAGATTTTCAGGTGCCTAGAACTTTTTGGTACTTACAGGGGTTGGTGCAGGTTTATATTTGTTTGTTCTGGACACTGTCAATTGAGTATTTGTCATAAATAAAAAAAAAAGTTATGTTTTATCAAACGTACTATGTTCAGTCCAATTATTTCATGATATTTTGGGGGAGATGAAAGGAAAGTGATGCAAGAAAATTGAATGAACGCATAGTAGTCATAGTATTGAAAGTTAGACAAAAACTGGTTAACGAAGCAATATAATAAATTTCTCATTTAATTAATTAAAGAAAGTTTTAACAAATCTGTCTGATTTTAAAGGGAACCTGTCAGCAAATACAGAAATAAAACAGTTTTTTACTTGCAGCCAAAGTGGTAATCTGCAGATAAATACCATTTAAAACATTGTTGCATAAATTGCATAATTGAATACAAGGGCATTGTGAGTTCAGCACTATATGTGCATTTACTTTCCCTAAAAGGGTAAAAGAGTTACAGCTGAGCAGGCATACAAAGTTACTGTTTCTCACCAGTATAAGTCAGATACCTACAGACAGTGCAGCCTGGCTGTAGGAGGATACGGTGCAGCAGAGAATCACCTGTACCATAGTCAGGTAGCAAGTGAGGGGAGTAACAATTGCTATAGAAAAAGTGCTACACATGGGCTTTAGATAATGCTATGAAGAAATATGCAAGAAGATTTAGCTTTACATCATCCCAGATAATCTTCATGAAAGTACCACCTTTACTGGTAGAGAATGCAAGGATTGGCACTATAGAGGGGTTCAGAGAGGGTTACTGCAATGAGTGAAGAGTGCATCGCTAAAAAGATGACATCCAGCCACCCACAAGATACAAGTGAAATAGCCACAACACAGGGAGTGTATGTGCTGAGCGGGTGTGTAAGGAAACTTGCCATCATAGAGACACCGAACAGACTCATGCCTGATTGTGAGCGGCTGATATGCATTAACAGATAGGCAGCAGGCCCCATGAGTGTACAAAATGGCCAAACAAGATGCAACAGTGCATTGCTGCTAGACAGAGGTATCAGATAGTGGGGCGATAACAAATACTGAGAGAATATATTGTGCTGCATTCAGAGAGCACCAAAGAAACCACAGAACTTCAGAAGAGAATGCCAGCAAGCTCTGTACAGGATTGCAGGTACAAGCCAACTGCTGGTGACTTTGTGAGTAACATTTCTATCCTCAGTCTATGACGCGCCCCCAGGGCAATGGGGTACTCGGCAGCCGGGCCTATGGATGCTGGTGGGGGATAGGTCACAGTGGCTGGTGGGGGATAGGTCACAGTGGCTGGCCCGGTCCGTGGCCCAGGGCAGTCAACCAAAAAGGAGGATTGGAACTTGGATAGAGATAAAAATAAAATAAATAGTTTGTGACGCCACCTGTGGTACCTGGTAAGGATTACCAGTGCTGCTGCAGACCTCCGGGGGGTGATGGGATGGCAGCTGGGATGTTTCTGCTCCCCACAGGTGGAGCGGGCCCCCGGGGCAGTGTTGAGTTTGATGGTGGTGATGCTGGGACTTGTAGTGCAGGCGGGATGGTGCAGCAGGAGTAACTGACAGAGACAGGGGATTTGCTTCAATACCTTTACTGGTGCGGATGTCAGGTACGGTCCAGGGTACTCAGTAGGATGGGTGCACTTCAGGACTTTTCCCCAGTGAGCGGGTATACGGCCTCCTGGTCCGTGTCTGCCTCTCTGTATGCTCCTGGCCAGCCTGCAACTTGGCCTAGCTTATGTGTCGTGCTGTTCCTTCACCTGTTGCTCGGTAGTAGGACCTTGTGTTGGCAACCACTCTCCCTGGACGCTGGGGCCTTGTGGTTCCTAGTCCTGTAATGGCTTCAGGTCAGCCAGGGACTTGTAGTCCTCCTGGGATGACGGTGATCCCTACTGGGTATAAAGGGACCCTGTAGGCGCGGACCCCGTGTCCGGTTTGTATATCGGGGTGAGCCTATGATGCTCCTCTGCCCCCTAAACTCCTCTCTCCTTTCTCCTCTTTGCCGTCGGCCACACTCGGGGCCCTCAGAACTGAGCAGCAGACGTACTGCGTCTTCGCTGCTCTCAGCGTCAGCACGCTCTCAGACTCTCTCTGTCTGACTGACTAAACTAACTGAGCTGCCTGGCTCCACCCTCCATATATATATCCCTAACTGGCTCCCTCTGGTGGTATGAGGTGGAAGGGTGGAGGTTTTATATGTAATGAGGGCCTCTTGTGGAGAAGTCCGTCCATGCACCCTGGGTCCTGTGGTACCTCTGCACAGCAAGGTGCCACAATTACATCTTCATTCCTTGAATAAGAAACTCTCTGCCGCCAAAGGCCCACTATGTTTTCTAATTACATATTATGTATCTATTTTCTATTCATCATCTTAGGTACACACAAATATAAAAATCACCATAATCAAGAGTAGAGACTTAATGGAGAATTCACAAAAACTGGCATTTCAGATGCCTGCCGTAAGCAAAAACCTGCTGGAATAAGATAAATTTAGTATTTCCTCTCTTAGATCACTGTATGAATTCATAGGGGCCTGAGGCAGTGTTACATTCACACAGACCTGTAGATGGCATTTGTTTAACACCATTTCTAAGAACGTGTCACTGTTAAGCAAGGACTCACTGTCATGTCCCACGACTTGGGAATCATACAGACATGTATTTGTAATGCCAATGCCAGCGTGCCTGCATGGTCCCTCTCCCTCTTCCCGGTACAGACGACGACATACCCACCGCCACCGCCACTTGGCAGTGTCCTTGTTCCCTGCTGTGGCTTCCTGCTTCTCTAGGCCTGCTCATGCCGAACCGGTCTCCGCTCCGCGCTTTGCAATTCTTAAAGGGGCAGCACACACACTTTAGAAATTCCCCCAGCCAGTGGCTGGGATTCATCAAGTGTTTAAGGCACCCTCCCCAGTAGGAAGGTGTCTGAGTAACCCCTGTAGTTTCTCTACTTATTGTTTGTGTAACTAGTATGTTGCCAGGTCCCTGTCCTTGAGTCCCATGTTGCCTGAACCAGAACCTGTTTCTGAAACCCATGTTGTTTGAACTAGAAACTGTTCCTGAAACTGTGCTGTCTGAACTAGCATCAGTATTCATCCTGGCTAATGTTCCAGAATACCGTCTATACCAGCTCCAATATCTGTTATACCAGAATCCAAATCTTGTTCTGCCCATGACTCAGAGTCTGTGTCCAAGACTGCAATCTTGACTCTTGGGATCAGCTGCTGCAGTAGCGGGGACTGCCCAGGAGTGGTACCGGGTGACTACCTGCAGCACAACCCTAACTCTATCATCAGGAGCTCTAGCGTAGACCAGGTAGAAATCCCTCCCTTCTTCCTTCATCCCCAGTCAGTTTTTGTCATCCATCTTGTTTGCATCACATCTGTACAGTTCTGCATTATAATAGTATTTTTTCCTACTGCTGCTGCAGCTTCTGCAAATGTTGCAGCTACTGCTTCCTGTGTATAATACAAGAATTCAGCTTGAAAATAAACCTTCTTCTGGAATCTTCATATGTGCCTCTGCAGTCGATTTAAGCTATAGTGGGTAAAATAAGTATTTGATACACTGCCGATTTTGCAAGTTTTCCCACCTACAAAGAATGGAGAGGTCTGTAATTTTTATTGTAGGTACATGTTACACGCACACCGCTAGGTTCAGATAGGGGCGAGACAGGTTACATGAATTCTTTGGAATCCTGGGGGAACCGTTACTCAGAGCGACCATAGACCATGTGCTGCAGTTTCTCTCAGACACATAGGGGTATTGACCCTCAGGCACAGACACGTAGGTTGTTTCACTTGCTGACCAGACAGACTTAACAAGAGTCCTCATAAACGGTAGAACAGTAGCATTTAATAAGAAGCCGCACAGCCAGTGCAAGATAAGTCTTATGAGCAACAGGCTTCAGTGACAAACAGTACAGTTTCCTTAGCAGCACAACAGTTCACAGTCTTTACAGTAGTACAGGACAGCACAGTTCTAATGCAAAGGCACATTAATGAACACAGCATTCTTTACAGCACAGTGAGATGCAGGAGGGGGGAGGCTTTGCTGAGGGAGATGATCCATGTGACACCATTTCTTCCAGTCCTTATCTTGCTGCCAGACAACACTCTGCACTGCTAGTTCAGGAACTCTACCTGACCAGTGCTTAGCTTCACTCCTTGAATCCTTTTCACTTGCAGGGGCACTTCTGTGAGATACAGAACACACACACAACCTTTCTCTTTGGCTCCAGCAAGACAGTAAACAACTTCCCCACAATCCCCCTGGGGCTCTTCTAAAACACTCCCCTTCTCCTGTGACTGTGTTAACCCCTCTAGTTGCTGGATGCTTCTGGTCAACAACACTTCCTGTCTCATGTGCTTGTGTTACTTCTAATAGTTGCTTAATGCTTTTAAAGCAACAGCACTACTTCTGCATGTCACACTCTGCAACAGCACTACTTCTGCATGTCACACTCTTCCCTCTTTTTTGAATGTCGTCCCCGACATTCGTCTTAATTGGTCAATCTGACCAATTCTGAGACAGTGGTGAAAGTTGGATTGTTAGAACCCTCCTGTTAGTTTTTGCTATCTTGTGTTTTGCGGTCACGTGACCAGCTGCCTATATATTCCAGCTCCGCCCTTCTGGCTTTGCTGGACTTCAGTGTTTTTTGCCTGTCTCTCTAGCCAGGTGCTTCGGTGACTATCTCTGTCTAGTTTGCTTGGTCCTCTGGGACCTCTAGTACTTTTTGTCAGTTTGTCTTTTTGCTCTGCAACAACTTCTGTTAGGAGGTGTCCCATTTTTGTCCCAGTCCTTAGTTCTTTTAGGGACCCGTCCCTTTATTCTATAGGTCTCCGTTCAGACTAGCCGAGGACGAAGGCGGGTCTGTTCACAAGGAACAGGCTGCCCGCTACATCGTAGGGATTCAGCTTAGTCTTACTGTAGGGACAGCTTTTCCCATTCTTTCCTTAGTTTATGTTGCAGATCACAACAGTAAGTCCAGCCCAAAAAAAAAAAACTAAAAGGAAAGAAATTCGGGAATCAATTGGTTTCCGTCCAGGAGTTGGCTCAACGCCTACAGGGATTGTCTCTGGAGGTGGCCGAGCTTCAGCAACACGTGAGTAGCTGTCCTGGAGCGCATTTGAACCGAAGGTAGGACTACCTGATATTTTTTATGGTAAACAGCAAGATTTTTTTTCCTTTAAAAATGCTTGTTTGTTATATTTTCGTTTGAGACTGATGTCCTCTGGGAATGAATCACAGCGCATTGGTTTTATTATGTCACTTTTGCGCAAAGAACCACAGGGGTGGGCCTTTTCTCTCCAACCTAATGATCCATGTTTAAGTTCTGTTGAGGAATTTTTTTCTGCTATGGGGCTATTATATGACGATCCTGATCGAATCTCATCTGCTGAATCAGAACTTAGAAGTTTGAATCAGGGGTCAGATGATGTTGAAATCTATTGCACACACTTCAGGAGATGGGCTTCAGAAGTTAAGTGGAATGATTTGGCATTGAAAAGTTTATTTCTTGCTGGTCTGAGTGAAAGGGTTAAGAATTTGCTAATTGCATTCCCTGCACCTGACACTCTGCAGGAAGCTATGCAGTTAGCTGTTCGTGTGGACAGGAGACTGAGGTCCAGGGTGAATGATGTAAAAACTCCTGTAACGTCAGGTCCTAGTTCCCAGAAAATCTGCTCTGACAGCGGAGAACCAATGGAGGTTGGGGCGATGTCACTCCGCTCTCAAGAAATAGACTGGAGATTCGCCGAAGGTTTGTGTCTTTATTGTGGTAAAGATGATCATTTGATTAAGTATTGTGAGCGTAGTTTAAGTAAAGAAAAAAAAAAGGTCAGTTACGCCCGTATAGCTTGTTTACGCTCTGCAGGAGTGTTCCTTTCTGGGTGTACTACTCTGCAGGGAGATTTGATTGAATTTCAGGTATTTGTGGATTGTGGTTCAACACTTAATGTGATTGATAAAGGGTTTTTGGAAAAACTTAAATTGAAATCCAAACCTTTGTCATCTCCTATTTCTGTGGTTGCAATTGATAACACTCCTTTGAATTGTATTACTCACAAGACTGCTGCATTTCCTCTCACTATCAATGGTGTTCACCAAGAAATTTTGGACTTGGTTGTTTTGGATAATTTGCCCTCTTCAGTTGTTCTAGGATTGCCTTGGTTAAAACTGCACAATCTTTTGTTGGACTGGTCTACTAATGTGATTAAGCCTTGGAGTCCGAAGTGCTATGATAAATGTTGTAATGGTCGCATTGCGGCTGTGGAAAAAGGGGAATTATCAGTACCTATTCAAGATTTTTGGAGGGTTTTTTCGGAGGAGGAGTCGCAAGTTTTACCTCCTCATAGGGATTATGATTGCGCCATTGAGTTTGTTCCAGGTGCTACTCTTCCCAAAAGTCGCTTGTTTAATCTTACTATCCCTGAAAGAAAGGCCTTGGAGGAGTACATAGAGACTAGCCTGGCTGCTGGTCACATTAGACCTTCTAAGTCACCTGTGGCAGTAGGATTCTTCTTTGTTAAAAAAAGGACGGCGGTTTACGTCGATGTCTGGATTTTCGTGAAATTAATAAGATTACCGTACGCAATTCCTACCCATTGCCGTTAATTCCTGACTTGTTTAACCAGTTAATGGGAGCCAAGTGGTTCTCAAAAATTGATCTCCGAGGGGCAAACAATTTGTTACGTGTGAAGGAGGGTGATGAATGGAAAACTGCTTTTAACACTCCGGTAGGTCATTTTGAGAATCTGGTGATGCCCTTCGGTCTTACCAATGCACCTGCATTTTTTCAGAACCTTATTAATGACATCCTGAGACCTTTGATTGGTAAGAATGTGGTTGTGTATTTGGATGACATTTTGATTTATTCACCAGATTTAGAGTCCCATTGGCAGAGTGTACGTGAAGTTTTGCAGTTATTGAGTGATAATTCACTCTTTGCTAAGCTGGAGAAATGTGAGTTCGCTGTGCAGAAAATTAGTTTTTTGGGCTACATTGTCTCCAGCGAGGGCTTTGAGATGGACCCTGTGAAGGTTCAGGCTGTGCAGGAATGGCCTAGGCCTATTGGTTTGAAATCTATACAGAGGTTTTTGGGTTTTGCCAATTATTACAGGAAATTCATTAAGAATTTTTCTGTAATTGTTAAACCTCTAACCGATCTCACCAGGAAAAGTGCAAATACGACCCAGTGGACTACTGAAGCCATTGAAGCGTTTGAGTATCTCAAAGAGAGGTTCAGTTCTGCCCCTATCCTTATGCAGCCTGATGAGACCAAACCTTTTATGGTCGAGGTCGATGCTTCATCGGTGGGGGTCGAGCAGTTTTGTCTCAGGAGAACAAGGGTGGAGTACATCCTTGTGCCTTCTTTTCGAAAAAAATTTCGGAACCGAACTGAATTATGATGTTGGAAATCGGGAGTTGCTGGCTATTAAACTTGCGTTTGAACACTGGCATCATTTTTTGGAAGGCGCTAGATTTCCTATTCAGGTTTTCACAGATCATAAGAATTTGATCTATCTGGATGCTGCCAAGCGCTTGAATGCCCGTCAAGCTAGGTGGGCACTTTTTTTTCTCCGTTTCATTTTTCTGTTACCTATATCCCTGGTACTAAGAATGTTAAAGCCAATGCTTTATCTCGCAGCTTCTCTCCTACGGTCGGTACCGAGGAGGAGGAGAGCATTTTGCAGAAAGGAGTTGTGGTGGCAGCATTGGACTCCGATTTGGAGAATGGGATTCTGAATGCTCAAGATGATGCTCCATCTAACACTCCCCTTGGGAGGTTGTTCGTGCCTAGAGCCTTTAGGAGAGATTTGTTTGTGGAGTGTCATGAGTCTCGGTTGGCAGGTCATCCAGGAGTTTCGGAGACTAAGAGACTTATAAGTCGCAGCTTTTGTTGGCCTGGATGGCAGAAGGAAGTCATCAAGTGGGTGCATCAGTGTACTGTGTGCGCTAGGTCAAAGCCTTCACATACTCCTGCTGCGGGGTTGCTTTGCCCTCTGGAGGTTCCTAGTGCTCCTTGGACGCATCTCTCTCTGGATTTTATTACTGATCTTCCTGTGTCTGAGGGTTTTACTGTCATCTGGGTGGTCGTAGACCGTTTTAGTAAGATGTGTCATTTGGTTCCATTCATTAAGTTGCCCTGCGCCAAGACACTCGCTAAGGCATTTGTTAAGGAGATTGTCAAGCTCCATGGCGTTCCCACGGATATTGTTTCTGATAGAGGACCTCAGTTTGTGGCTCGCTTTTGGCGTGCTTTTTGTGACAGGTTGGGAGTTCATTTGTCATTTTCGTCTGGTTATTATCCTGAGTCTAATGGACAGACTGAAAGAAAGAACCAGGATGTTGAACAGTTTTTGCGTTGTTTTGTGGCTGACAATCAAGAGGTGTGGTCTGAGTTTCTGCCTCTCGCAGAATTTGCTCTTAACAATCATACATCCTCCTCTGCTGGGTGTTCTCCTTTTTTTTGTTGCACTGGGAGACATCCGTCTTTTGGTTCGTTCTCCAAATTGGGGTCGGCGGTGCCGGAGGAGGAGAATTTTTCCGGTGATTTGGAGAGAGTTTGGACTAATGTACGTTGTAACCTGCAAGAGGCTAACAAGAAGTCCAAGAAGTATTTTGACAGGAAACGTAAAGAGGTTTTGTTTGGTTGTCCTCGAAGAACCTGCGGTTGAGGATTCCCTCTAAAAAACTGGGTCCTAAGTTTGTGGGTCCATTTAAAGTGCTTCAGGTTGTTAACCCATCTGCTGTCAGGTTGGATGTCCCTACTTCCTGGAAGATTAATTCTGTGTTTCATGTTTCCTTGTTGAAAAAGGCTGACGTTTCTAATAGGGACGCCACTGTCACAGTTCCTCCTGTGGTGGAAGACGGTGAATATGAAATTTCTCGTATTTTGAATTCAAGATGGCATAGAGGGATATTACAGTATCTTGTCTCCTGGAAGGGTTTCGGTTCCGAAGACAACTCTTGGGCAAGGACGGATGATGTCTCTGCTCCTAGGCTTGATAAAGCTTTCCACAGGAGGTTTCCTGATAGGCCTGGGCCTGGAGGATCCAGAGGATCCTCATAGAAGAGGGGGTACTGTTAGAACCCTCCTGTTAGTTTTTGCTATCTTGTGTTTTGCGGTCACGTGACCAGCTGCCTATATATTCCAGCTCCGCCCTTCTGGCTTGGCTGGACTTCAGTGTTTTTTGCCTGTCTCTCTAGCCAGGTGCTTCGGTGCCTATCTCTGTCTAGTTTGCTTGGTCCTCTGGGACCTCTGCAACAACTTCTGTTAAGAGGTGTCCCATTTTTGTCCCAGTCCTTAGTTCTTTTAGGGACCCTTCCCTTTATTCTATAGGTCTCCGTTCAGACTAGCCGAGGACGAAGGCAGGTCTGTTCACAAGGAACAGGCTGCCCGCTACATCGTAGGGATTCAGCTTAGTCTTACTGTAGGGACAGCTTTTCCCATTCTTTCCTTAGTTTATGTTGCAGATCACAACATGGATAACTTTATATACAAATTGGCATTGTGAAATTGGTATAACGTTCATAAACATTGATAACAACCTAATCGTATGACCTTTTTCTTGTAGGATGCCTGTAAGAAATAAACAACTAATGCAATTAAAACAATCAGCATCTCTTCAGCTGGAGCTATTCATACGTCTTCAACCAGCTCTCTCTCTCTATGCTTTAACAGTTCTTTGTTTCTACAAAGTCTTTTAAGGAAAATCAAAGGAAAATAAGTCTTTCCACCAGGCAACATCTTCCATACTGCTTCTCGGTGGTGAATACCACTCAAGTGGGCTTACCTGGTCCACAGGCAGAGATACCTGTTTCCACTCGACAGTCCTTGGCACTTGACTCGGTTCACCAAGTGTCTCATACGTCAGCATCACGGGCCTTCTCACTTCTCGAGTCGACATCCTCCTGGTGGGTTGTTCCTCAGAGACCACGGGTTCTTCGGTCATAGAAGTTTCCTCCACTGCACTCATTTCCCGTGCTTCCTCAGATGCTCTTGGAGCTGCCTCTGTAAGTTCCTGTACTTCTCCTGAGTCACTTGTTCCCGCACGGTCTGGTAATTCTGCTCCTAATGAGTGTCAATCAGTCTCTTCAGGGGCCGGTGTCGTAAAAAAATGATTACGTTGCCAGTAAAGTATTGTTCATCACTTTGGCTAGGGTAGTGGTGGTGTATGATAAGCAAAGGGGACATGTTTGATGAGTGGAGGGCAGGGGCGTACATAGGAATCATGGGGCCCCATAGCAGAAGTTCTAATTTGGCCATCACCCCCAAAAAAATAAATTAAATAATTGTTGGGGTCACAGAAGAGCAGATATCACAACTTTCCAGCCTTTACATAGTAATTTTTCTCCTGTTAAAATCTTAGATTCCCCTTTCATTGCCCCCATAATGTATTATGAAAACAAAAGTGCCCCCCAAACCCAGTATGATACCCCCATGGTGAATTCCTCCACATGCACAGTATAATGACCCTACTGTATCCCACCTCAACTCCCAGGGCAAAGTATGATGACCCCAACACGGTGTGATCCTCCAACTGTGACCCCCACACAGCCCTCCATGCCATATATTGGGCCTACATACAGTATAATGACCTGCACTAGCCCTCCAAACAGTATAATGGCCCCCACACTGTATGAAGGACCCCACACAAACCTTCACACTGTATAATTGCTTGCATACAGTATAATGGACCCCACATAGTATAATGGCCCCTCATAGCCTTCCATATAGTATAATGCATCCCCATAATCTCCCATATAGTATAATGCACTCCCCATGGTCATCTATAGACTATAGTGCACTCTATATGGTTCTCCACACAATATAATGCACCCCCATTGTCCTCCACACAGTATAATGTGCCCACCATGATCCTCCATATAGTATAATGCACCCCCATGGTCCTCCATGCAGTATAATGCACTCCCTTTGGTCCTCCACACAGTATAATGCACTCCCTATGGTCTTTCACACAGTATAATGAACTCCCTATGGTCCTCTACACAGTATAATGCACTCCCTATGGTCCTCCACACAGTATAATGCACTCCCTATGGTCCTCCACACAGTATAATGCACTCCCTATGGTCCTCCACACAGTATAATGCACTCCCTATGGTCCTCCACACAGTATAATGCACTCCCTATGATCCTCCATACAGTATAATGCACCCCCTATGGTCCTCCATACAATATAATGCACCCCCCATGGTCCTCCATACAGTATAATGCACCCCCCACGGTCCTCCATACAATATAATGCACCCCACATGGTCCTCCATACAATATAATGCACCCCCCATGGTCCTCCATACAATATTATACACTCCCATGGTCCTCCACACAGTATAATGCACTCCCTATGGTCCTCCATACAGTATAATGCACCCTCCATGGTCCTTCATACAATATAGTGCACCCCCATGGTCCTCCACACAGTATAATGCACTCCTCATACTGTATTATGGCCACTGGTCACTGATTTAAAAAAAATAAATACAATACTCACCTCTCCTGGTTCCACCCGATACGCTAGTCCACTCAGCGTGCGGTGTGAAGCACTGGACATCTCAGATCAGTAAGCGCCCTGTAATGACATCATATGTCAAGGAATCATGATGAGTATGGAAATGTCTTCTGAAGCTCCCTCCTCCATCATCATTGCTCGCATTGGCCCCCCCTCTGACCATCAGCGCGAGCAATGATAATGGAGGAGGAAGAGTCAGAAGACGTTTCCATTCCCATCATTTTTTGCGGGCGAGCGGCAGGGAAGTGCGGGTGCTAACGGGTGGAAGCGGGGCCCAGTGAGGTGCCATATGCACACACACACATATATACACACACACACACACACACATATATGTACACACACATATGCATACACAAACACACATATATGCACACACATGCATGCATACACACACACATATATGCACACACACACATTACACATGGACTTACCCTCTCTGCAGATGATTCCACATGATGGATTTCTCTCTGGTGCACCCTCCTATCTCCCAGGACCCGACTGCAGAGCTTTCTTGCAAATTGCAGGGCTGAAGGCAGGCAGGGGAGAGCAAGGCAGGAGGGGGAGAGCGGATTTGCGGAGGCAGAGAGAGCAGGGGAGGCGGAGAGAGCAGGGGCCATGCTGGGAGCAGCCCCTCTGCTGGAGCTGCAGGCCAGAGCTGGTGGGCGGAGCCTCATCTTACAGAGCAGACACTGGCATCCTCTGCTTGCCAGACACAGTGTAGGCAGAGGAACAGAGGTGGGTCCTTCTGACTCCAGGCCCACCGAATCCTCTGGAGGTCCTGACGGAGATGCAGATCCTAAGATGCAGATACTGTTGAGATTGTGATGTGGGATGGAGGGATCCGATTTTGTTTCACATCGGGCCCCCCCTGTCTCAGGGGCCCTATATCAGCTGCGTGGGCTGCCGCTATGGACGGTACGCACCTGGGGGAGGGAATGGGGAGAGCTCAGAGGAGCAGTGTGCTTGTAATCTGTTTTTTTTCCCCCTAACTTTATGTGTGCAAATTGTGGCTAGCCAATCAGGGAACAGAAAGCATCCACAATGTCCAGACACAAGGGCTTGTGCCATTGGCTGCTGAAATCACAAGTTCATCTCTATATAAAGAGCGGACATGTTCTTTTAGTGCCATTTTGTGACTATAAGGGATCAGAGAGGATACTCCTGGTTTGCTCCTGAATTAATTAGAGATTTTAGGTAGTTAGCTAGACGGTTGCTTCCAAGTCAGATAGTATAAATATCTAGCTTCCTGTGTGGCTGTGAAATCGATCTTCCAGCAGATTTTTTTTTCTTGCTCCATTAGTGAGGTCCAGACCAAGACAGCAGGGCACATTTCATAGAAGTCGGTTGTGCACTGCTTCTATTGTGCTCCATGCATAAGTACACCGTTAAAAATCTATTTTTTTTCAGTTGCTAACGTGATACAGCAAGCCATATCTCACCAACCCAAGCTGTTTAGTAGTTTTGCTCTCCAACCCCTGTTGTCTAGTAGTTTAGTTCTCCATCTTCTGGTGGGTAGTGGTTAAGTTCTCCATCCCCAAGCACCTTGCAAGCCTTGTGGGTTCCAAGACTTGTGGAGCAGCCCATTCCCCACCTGCCCCAACAGCCACCAGAGTCACCCATTGCCCAGTCAGTGAGATGTCACGCCCCTTGCCATGCTTACTTGTCCAGGTGTCAGTGGTGAAATTCACCCTGTGAGACCTAGATTTTTTCAAGGAACAGGTGATGTTGTCTGCAACATGCTGGTGTAGCGAAGATACAGCTTTCTTAGAGAAGTAATGCCGACTGGGTAACAGGTACTGGGTGACTGCGATGGCCATCAGCTTTTGGAAACCGTCTGTGTCCACCAGGCAGAAAGGCAGCATTTCCAGGGCCAACTGATTGGAGATGGTGAAGTTCAAGCTCTTTACTTTGGCATCTATTGGAGGAAACAATCTTTTACATGACCACAACTGTGGGATTGAGGGCTGTGCTGAGAGAGGGTGGAATAGAAAGTACACGACAAGCTGCTGGACTGTGAGAGGGGTGCAGGCGGAGATGTTATGGAGAATTGAGAAAGATGGGTTGTGCTCGGTGTCTGAGATCAGTCAAAATTAGCAGGCATGTCCACTTCCATAACAGCTTATGGGCTCTCACTCACCCCTACTGTAGCGGGTAAACAAATGGTGGTCCTGAGGCCGGAGACCTGTGTGAGAACACTTGCCACGGTGACAGAGGAGAAAGAAGCAGAAGATGCGGTTGATGGGGCCGCTGGTGGTTGGCGAGGCCAGCTAGTCTGCATTTTAGCACAGTGAGATTTCCAGATTAGCACATGTTGATCGCGTATGTGCCAGTTCATGCATGTAGTAGTCAAAAGGTGCATGCCTCTGTGTTTACACTAAATGGGATCTACAACCTCATCATCATCCTCTCTGTTCTCACACTTCTCGCCCTGAGAGTCACCCTCCTCCTCTTCCTGCCCTGATAGCACAGTACAGTCCACGTGTGCCTCAAGTATCTGAGTCTCATCAGGATCACCTCCACCCCCAGGAGTTAACGTCTAGTGACGAGGGTTTGGCTTCTGCTCAGACCCTACTTTGTCTGGCCATAGATCAAACTGAAAAAAAAATTGGGCATCGCTACACATGCTTTCCCCCTCTTGAGTCTGTGAAGCTTTGGATCAGACTTCTGATGCCCCTGAACAGAATGTGTGAACAGCCCTGCAGACTCATCCATCTGTGGTTCCCCACAGTCAGTTGGGCAGTTGGAGAGTTGTGACGAGGGGGAAAACAAGGGTAATTGGGCTGCCACCTCTGACGACTGTACTTTGTGTGATGTTTAGGTGGAGGAAGAGGAGCAGAGGCCACTTGATGCAACGCTTGCCATCTACTGGAGCACATGTTCTTTCTGGCCCTCACCTACAAAGCGTACTGCTGTGAGGCTGCAAAGAAAGGGAGTGGAGTAGCATGTCCAGTAACAGAAGATGTCAAAATGCCGCGCAATTGCTCACTGCAGCAAAACATACCTACTGCATACAGAAGCCCTGCCAATCTTATAAACATTCATTGCTTGCCTTCCCCTGTCTCTTTTAACTGTGCTCTTTGGAACTCGTGCTCAGCCTGCAATATATTCCTTTATAGCCAAGATTTCTTCCTTTCAAATTCCCTTAACCTTCTGTCTCTCACTGAAACCTGGATCCAGCAGTCTGACACAACCGCCGCAGCTGCTCTCTCGTATGACAGCCTACAATTTTCACATACCCTCAGACCTGAGAGCAGACAAGGTGGAGGTGTTGGTTTGCTCCTTTCACCACAATGTACTTTCCAGGTCATCGACCCAGTTCACTCACTTATGTTTTCCTTCCTTCGAAGTTCATACCATTAGACTCTTCAAACCCTTCTCCCTGCGAGTGGCGGTTGTATATCGCCCTCCAGGCCCTCCCATTAGTTTCTGGATCACTTTACCACCTGGCTTCCACACTTTCTATCCTGTGAAATTCCCACTTTCATCATGGGGGACTTTAACATACCCATAGATAAGCCGCTTTCCCCATCTGCCTCTCATCTTCTTTCTCTAACCTCCTCATTTGGCCTCTCACAGCTTACTAACTCTCCTACACATGAAGACGGGAATACTCTGGACTTGGTATTCTCACAACTCTGCATGACTTTACTAACTCCCCTCTACCACTCTCTGACCTTCTTTCCTTCGCTGTCAAGAATAGTGTTGAGCCACCCCCGTAGTGTTCGAGTTCGGTTCGGTTCGTCGAACACCCGTGTGTTCGCCGAACTGTTCGTCGAACTGTTCGTCGAACACCTTCGAACACCGTTAAAACCAATGGCAGGCAAACAAAAACACATAGAAACACATAGAAAACACCTTCAAAGGTGTCCAAAAGCTGACAAACTGCTCAGAAGACACAACTAACACATGGAAAAGTGACAAGTACATATAGTCATGCGAAAAGAAAAGAGGTGGAGGAGTAAAAGGAGGGGGAGACACAGATATAGGCATGTCATGCCCTTCTAAAATCCAAAAAGTGAGAAGCCGAGACGGCCAGTCCGCTCCTGCCCGTGCCACCTCCGTGTCGCCGGGTTTGTGCCAGAGCCGCGGTGAACCCTGACGGCCAGCCCCCCTCTCCCAATACTGGTGCCTGTCCGCTGGTGGGTCGAGAGAGCCCCCCTGTGGTGGAGGCAGCTCTAAGCTTTTTAATTTAAATTGTCCCTCTAATTTGAATGAATACACTTTAAATCCATTTACAAGGATCTATTGGAGGGCAAGTCTCATGCCAGCAGCCGCGTAATTCCAGCTCCAGTAGCGTCCACTAAAGCTGCTGCAGTTAAAAAGCTTTTATAAGGATCGAGCTCGGCTGTCCACCGCAAGACATCCTAGTGCCAGTCCCAGCCCCTATGCCTTGGGGTGCCTCCTGATGCTCTTCACTAAGTATCCCGTGGTCCCGAAGCATTTCCTTTGAAAAAATTAAGTGTCCAAACTACAGGTGGTGTAGCTTGCTTAACAGCCGGGATAATCCGCTGACTAGCAGACACTGCTACTAGGCACAAAGTATTTCCTGGGCTAGATGCAGTTAAAAATTTGTAAGTAGATACTCTCGTTGGATGCTGAGAAAGCATTCCATAGAGTCTCCTGGCACGCCATATATGATTCTCTTAAAAAGCTTGGGGTAGGGGTCTAGGGGACCCTTTTATAGCCAAAATCACGGCCCTGTATCACAATACGTCACCTAGGCTGAAGATAAATGGAACTGTAGCACCGAGGGCTCGGTTGCTACAGACGTATTGCACCTCACCCAGAGGTGTGATATCTCACTCTCAGATAAGGATGGAGTGTGGATCAGGACCCGACACCTGCATGCATTACACCACATTGCCGTGGGGCAGGGCGACCAATATGCCCCTGAGATGGGCACGACAGTCCCTGTCCCTGGCTGGAGTGGGGGGAGGGAACACTGAGGAAGGGGAACCCTGCAGTGCAGGAGCAGGGAGGAAGCAGTTCCTGGGTGCATTGAGAAGGGAGTATAAAAGGTGGGCACCATCTTAGTTCAGTGCAGAGAAGTCTGAGCAGAAGTGGCAGGGAGCAGGGGCTCTGCATGAGCTCTGCTCCGGAGGCGGGCCTAGTAACAGAGGCCCAGGCCTGCAAGAGGGAGAAGGAAGGAAGAGGAGCGGAGAAGGCTCCAGGAACGAGGAATGAAGGGATCCCAGGGGTGCGGACGGGCGAGTCGCCACCGCACGCCCGAATCCACCTGCGTGGAGGGGTCAGGCCAAAGGGGGAGACCGGTCCCCGAACTAGTGGAGGCAGGAAACGACCCTCAGCTAGAAACCGGAGGCTCTGACATTTTATGTGGCGCAGCCCCTTGCTCCACCCGCTAGGAAGGCACCACATAGGGTCAGGGAAACTGGCGCCAAGTTTACCAAGAGGAGGCCCGAGGCAGCCGGACAGAAGTGTTGGTAAGAAAGGCCAGACAAAGGACACACAAAGGGGGTCCTGTGAAGCGCTCCAAAGTTATCTGGGAGTTGTCTGAGCCCCTCACCTGGTGAGCACAGTACGACGTGGGCAGCCGTTACCTGCAGACGTGGTCTGGATAATAAGAACTGTGAGTAAAGGCCCTGAACTGCATCACTGACTCCTTGTCGTTACTGCTGCTGCCCTGCACCATCACCCCCATCCTCCGCATACACTGCCCTGAGGCTATACTCCTCCCGTGGGGAGTTATGCTACGCTCTGCTGCACCCACAACACCAGCCTTAGCGGTCTGCCCTGTAGCGGCGGTTCACTCTGACCGCAATCCACGGGTGGCGTAGTCGGACATTTAAACATCAAAACCACATAAATAGTTCCGCCACTGGTTTGACCGCCCTGAGCCACGGAACCGGATCGCCGCCACGAAGACTACAACCACCAGCATCCACCAAAAAGGGTCCGGCTCCGGGTGTCCCAAGGCCCAGGGGGTGCGTCAGAACATTTTCATCACCTTTCACAATCACCAATGGGACAAGGCAGGGATGTCCTCTGTCCCCTCTCTTATACATCCTAGTGACGGAGCACCTGCTCTCATCAATTCGCCATAACCCCAATATTAGGTGGATTGAGGTGGGAGGCACCGAGTACAAGTGCTCTCTATTTGCTGATGATGTCCTAGTATATATCACTCAATCACATATATCCATCCCTGCTGTTATGGCTGAAATAGATCACTTTGTTACATGGGAAAATTTTAAAATCAATGCAGCGAAGTCTGAGGCCCTCGATGTCTCCCTCCCTAAATCCATATAGGATTCCATCCAGTCCAACTTTCCCTTTGCCTGGCCCTCACAGGGTATCAAATACTTAGGAATTCCTATTCATAGAGACCTCTCCCATCTATGTTATCTTAATTTTGGGCCCTTTATTGAACAATTCCATACAGACCACGGTTGGCAAGTTGGAACTGTGAGATTCACTACATGCACCACTGGTATTTTGTGGAAAAGCACATGTAAGATTCTGCAACAGTCTCTGCTGATACTCCTGCATGCGTGCATCCCTTTCTATGGCAGGAATAATTTCTGCAAATTTACTTTTGTACCGGGGATCTAACAGTGTGGCAACCCAGTAGTCAGGATTATTTCTAATTCTCACAATTCGAGGGTCATGTTGCAGGTAGTGCAGCAAGAAGGCACTCATGTGTGTTGCGCATCCAGGAGCACCAAGTCCCTGTTGTGTTGGTGGCGAGGTAACAATCATGCTTCCTTCCTCTGTCCTCTCCCCCCAACCTCGCACAACAGAAATGTGATCAAGGTCTCCCTCATCTGATGAGTCTTCCATCAGTTCGTCCTCCACTTCTTCCTGGGCTCCTGCACCTTCCTCACTAGTTTGGCTGCTACCATGCGCCCTGGTAAAATCATCTCCCCCACCCTCACATGCCTGCCGCCCTGGTGCTGCCGACCGTCTGGACCTTGCAGATGTTAGCCCTTCCGCATACAACTCCTCCTCCTCTACTTCCTCCACCTCCTCTTGTGCCACCACCTGACTCCGAATTCTGTTTAACATGTGCTCCAGCATGTAAATCACCGGAATAGTCATGCTGATAATGGCATCGTCAGCACTAAACATCTTCGTCGCCATTTCAAAACTGTGTAGAAGGGTGCATAGGTCCCTGATCTGAGACCACTCCTCCAGCGTGATTTGCCCCACCTCTGAATCTCGTTGGCCCAGGCTATACGTCAGAACGTATTGCACCAGGGCTTGTCGGTGCTGCCACAGTCGCTGCAACATGTGCAGAGTTGAATTCCACCGGGTAGGCACATCGCATTTTAGCCGGTGAAGTGGCAGGCCCAACGACTTCTGTAGAGATGTAAGTCGCTGAGCTGCGGGATGCGAACGGCGGAAGTGAGCACACAGCGACCGTGCCCTCTGCAGAAGGCCATCTAGTCTGGGATAGTGGGCTAAAAATTGCTGGACAACCAGGTTCAACACGTGAGCCATACAAGGCACGTGTGTGACATTGCCCCGGCGAAGGGCCGCACGCAGGTTTGCAGCATTGTCGCACACGGCCTTCCCTGGTTTCAGGTCCAGTGGAGACAACCATTCATGAAATTGGTTCTCCAGAGCTGACCACAACTCCTCAGCTGTGTGACTCACATTTCCCAGACATTTCAATGTAAGAACCGCCTGATGACGTTGAGCCCTACTGCCAGCATAGTAAGGAGGTGTGCAGGATCCCTTCTGCGCAGTTAGAAAGCTTGTGGCATGACCAGACAGGCTTTGGGTGCAGGTGGAAGACTGAGAGGAGGTTGAGGAGGCAGAAGCAGTGGAGGAAAAATGACATAAAGAGGATTGACGCACAACTCGTGGGGACGGCAAGACTTGGACAGCAGCCCCTTGTCCTGCTGTCACCATAGTTACCCAGTGCCCAGTCAGCGACATGTAACGCCCCTGTCCATGCCTACTCGTCCAAGTGTCTGTGGTGAAATGCACCCTGTCACACACAGAGTTTCTCAAAGAAGCGGTGATGTTGTGTGCGACATGCTGGTGGAGCGCAGGCACACCTTTCTTTGAGAAGTAGTGCCGACTGGGCATCTGGTACTGGGGCACTGCGACGGACATAAGGTCTCGAAAATCCTCTGTGTCCACCAGGCGGAAAGGCAGCATTTCTGTAGCCAAGAGCTTGCAGATGGTGAAATTCAACCTCTTAGCTTTCTCATGGCTAGGAGGAAATGGTCTTTTACTTGTCCACATCTGAGGGACCGAGGGCTGGCTATTGTGCTTAGACGGGGTTGATAAGGGTGTCCCCGGCAAACTGCCGGTCTGTGAGGAAGATGCAGGCGGACATGTTAGGTTGCCTTGATCCAAAGGTGGTGCTATCGATGTCGGACAGCGCTCAAGACCAGCTGGTGTTACCACCTCCAAAGAAAATGATGACCTGCCAATCACGCTGGCTGTTGCGGGTAAAGAGGTGGCAGGTCTGCGCCCCAAAACAGGTGTGACTGCTGTCCCCCCAGTCACAGAGGATGAAGAGGCCGCGGATGCACAAGATATGGCAGACGGTGGTTGGCCCGGCCGGCTAGACCGCATTGTAGCACACTGAGCTTCCCACTGCAACTTATGCTTCATGTCCATGTGCCGGTTCATGCATGAAGTACTCAAACTATGTATTTTTTGGCCTCTACTTAGCTTTTGCTGACAAATGTTACAGATAACACGAGTTGGGTCATCTTTATCGATCTGAAAAAATGCCCAGGCTATGCAAGGCTTAGCACCCATGCGACCTGAAGAGCCACCACGACTTGTGGTGAGAGGCAGAGTTGTGTTTGAGGATGCAGTTGTTGACGTGCTTCCAGTACTACGTCTCTGTCCAGGAAGGCGCAACCTGACCTCGTCGTCACTAGCATCTTCCTCCACCTCCTCTGCTGACCTCATCTCTTGGCTGACTGTGGGTTGACAGTAAGTGGGATCTCCGACCTCATCATCATCACCCTGTGCGTTATCACACCCGTCGTCCTCAGAGCCAACCTGTTCCTGCCCTGACAAAAAACTAAAGTTGTCGCTCCAATCAGGTATTTGAGTCTTATCATCGTCTTCCTCATTGTCTCCACCAACAGGAGTTACAGTTTGGGAATGAGGGTCTACATTATGGTCAGAACCTTCTGCGTCTGGTCCTGGATCCGACTCATAAAGATTCTGGGCATCAGTGCAGATCATTTCCTCGTCTGGATTCACAGAAGCGCTGGAGTCGACCTCTGATTCCCAGGCTATAGTATGAGTAAACAGCTCTGCAGACTCAACCATCTGTTCTACCTCATACTCAGACGGGCAGCTGGAGATTTGGGAGCTGTGAGGAAGCAAGTGCGATTTGGGTGACACCTTTGAGGACTGGAGTATTTGTGATGTTGAAGTTGATGTGGAGGAGAGCCCACTTAAAGGAGCACTTGATATCCGTTGAAGCACCTGCTGTTTTTGTGCCTCATCTGGAATTTGTAGCGATTGGCGTGGCCGTAAGAAAGGGATCTTATCACATTGTCCGCTAAAAGAAGTAGACATTTTAGTTTGGCTGGAAGATGGTCTTTCTTCTGCACCTACCCCACGGACACAACCTTTTTTCCCCTTCCCAACACGCCTATTCCCCTTTCCACCAGCAGCAGGCCTTTTTCCACTCATTTTGGTGGTTAACTAATTCACAACTCTGGAGTTGTTTGCACAAAAAAACAATGGATGGTAACCGAGCAGAGCTGAGTGGCCAAACTGTGGTATTAGGCCAAAACTATTGGCTGGGTTAGATGCAGAAAAAAATTATTTTTAATTTGCAACCTGATGGAGGTCAATATAGATGGACTAATAGACCAAGTCCCACACACCGCTAGAAGCCCAAATATTTTTTCAGAGCTAGATGCAGAAATTTTTTTTATTCAATTTGCAACCTGATGGAGGTCAGTATAGATGGACTAATAGACCAAGTCCCACACACTGCTAGAAGCCCAAATATTTTTTCAGAGCTAGATGCAGAAAAAAAATATTTTTAATTTGCAACCTGATGGAGGTCAGTATAGATGGACTAATAGACCAAGTCCCACACACCGCTAGAAGCCCAAATATTTTTTCAGAGCTAGATGCAGAAAAAAATTATTTTTAATTTGCAACCTGATGGAGGTCAGTATAGATGGACTAATAGACCAAGTCCCACACACCGCTAGAAGCCCAAATATTTTTTCAGAGCTAGATGCAGAAAAAAATTATTTTTAATTTGCAACCTGATGGAGGTCAGTATAGATGGACTAATAGACCAAGTCCCACACACCGCTAGAAGCCCAAATATTTTTTCAGAGCTAGATGCAGAAATTTTTTTTATTCAATTTGCAACCTGATGGAGGTCAGTATAGATGGACTAATAGACCAAGTCCCACACACTGCTAGAAGCCCAAATATTTTTTCAGAGCTAGATGCAGAAAAAAAATATTTTTAATTTGCAACCTGATGGAGGTCAGTATAGATGGACTAATAGAACAAGTCCCACACGCTGCTAGAAGCCCAAATATTTTTTCAGAGATAAATGAAGAAAAAAATTATTTTTAATTTGCAACCTGATGGAGGTCAGTATAGATGGACTAATAGACCAAGTCCCACACACTGCTAGAAGCCCAAATATTTTTTCAGAGCTAGATGCAGAAAAAAATTATTTTTAATTTGCAACCTGATGGAGGTCAGTATAGATGGACTAATAGACCAAGTCCCACACACCGCTAGAAGCCCAAATATTTTTTCAGAGCTAGATGCAGAAAAAAATTATATTCAATTTGCAACCTGCTGGAAGTCAGTATAGAAGGACTAATAGAACAAGTCCCACACACTGCTAGAAGCCCAAATATTTTTTCAGAGCTAAATGAAGAAAAAAATTATTTTTAATTTGCAACCTGATGGAGGTCAGTATAGATGGACTAATAGACCAAGTCCCACACACTGCTAGAAGCCCAAATATTTTTTCAGAGCTAGATGCAGAAAAAAATTATATTCAGTTTGCAACCTGATGGAGGTCAGTATAGATGGACTAATAGAATGATGCTATGCCCAAAAGATTTTACTTCACTAGGTGCAGTAAAAAAATTGGTATTCTATACACAGGTGGTATATCTTGCAACACAGATAGGCTACTCCACTGACTAACACACTCTGCAATAGGCCAAAAAGGATTAGCTTTGCTAGATTCAGCCAAATGCTGTGAAAAAACCTTGCACAGCACTGGCACAGACCTGCCTGATAGGAACTGATGTAACCTAGTCCTGAAAAGGACTCCAATTACAATTAGTCTTTACTCCCACAATCTATCTATTTAAGAGCACAGACCTGCCTGATAAAAGTCGTAGGAAATGCTGTAACCTAGTCCTTAAAAGGACTGCAATCACAACTATTCCCTACTCCCAAGCTATCTGTATATTTGTGCGAAAATTGGCTTGAAATTAACAAGGTATAGCGCACACAGCAACAGCGGTGCCGTCTAACACGCAGCTGCAGCAGTGAGAAAATGGTGGCGACGGGGAAAATGGCTTGGTCTTATAGGGCAAGGACATGTGACATACACTGCCAATCACACATGCCCTTGCTTGTGTGAAAAAAAGCACTTCGCTCCGTGTGTGCGCTGCTGATAGGCTGACAGATTGCACCTCCCCACTGCAAATGCGGGAAAGAGAAAAAAAAATGGAGATCTTCATTGTTCCTGCAGAGATCCATCCCCTGCCCCTCCCCCCGCCCCGCTGTACACTCAAACTGCGTATTAACATTAATTTTCATCATTACTGAGAAAAAATCCAGTTATGATTTTGGTGCACGAACAGTTATCGAACATAACCTCGAACAGCCGAATTTTTCTCAAATTGTTCGTGTTCGCCGACCGGCTCGAACACCGCCCAAAACAGCTCGAATTTGAGATTGGCGAACAGTTCGAGTAGAACAACGCTCATCTCTAGTCAAGAATTGTCTCCTCACCCGAAACACCCCCATTTACCATACACTCAGAAATCTACGTGTCATTAATACCCAGCAACTTATGAACAATCTACAGTCATCTTTAGCCCCCATCCTCTCCCTCTCCTGTCCAGACTCAGCATTGTCACACTATAACAACACATTGCGGAGTGCCCTGGATGAAGCAGCACCTGCTACACGCAGAATGACCTGGCAGAGACGGCAGTCCTGGCACACAATGCAAACACGTTATCTCCAGCGCTGCTCAAGGTGTGCAGAGCGTTTGTGGAGAAAATCACTTTCGGCAGAAGACTTCATCCACTATAAGTTCATGCTTAAAACTTATAACTCTGCTCTCCATCTGGCTAAACAAGTCTACTTTACCACTCTTATCACAACTCCAGTCAACAATCCTAAACGACTCTTTGAAACCTTCCACTCCCTCCTGAGCCCTAAAGACAGACCCCGTCACCAACCTAAGCGCTGATGATCTGGCCACTTATTTCCTACAAAAAATCAATCATATCCATCAAGACATTCTTGCACAAGCCCCTCAGAGTCTGGATCCCCTTCCCTCCTGTACCTCAGGTTCACTTTCCATCTTCGAGTCAGTCACAGAAGAAGAAGTGACCAGACTCCTCGCTTCTTCTCGCCCTACAACCTGCAACAGTGACCCTATTCCCTCACATCTCCTTCAGTCCCTTTCCCCAGCTGTCACTACCCACCTAACTAAAATATTTAACCTCTCTCTTTCTTCGGGTATCTTTCCCTCTTCATTCAAACATGCCATCATGCCAGCTCCTCCCCACTATGCTTCGCTCTATAGGCCCCCTACTATTCTCCTTGTATACTGCCCCTATTGGGCAAACCATCAGCAGATTTGGGTTCCAGTATCATCTCTATGCTGATGACACCCATCTATACACCTATTCACCTGACATCACCCCCACTCTAATACAAAACGACAGTAATTGTCTATCCGTTGTCTCTAACATCATGTCTTACCTCTATCTGAAACTGAATCTCTCCAAAACTGAACTCCTTGTTTTTCTTCCCTCTACTAATCTACTTATGCCTGACTTTTCAATTTCCTTGGTTGGCGCCACTATAACTCCCAAGCAGCAAGCTCGCTGTCTTGTAGTCATATTTGACACACAACTTTCCTTTATTCCCCATATTCAATTACTCACTCGCTTATGTCACCTGCATCTTAAAAACATCTCCAGAATCCGACCTTTTTTCACCTTTGATACGGCAAAATCACTTACTGTCACTCTTATTCATTCTCATCTGGACTACTGCAACTCTCTTCTGATCGGCCTCCCTCTAAACAAACTCTCTCCTTTCCAATCCATTCTGAATGCAGCAGCCAGGGTCGTATTTCTATCAGGCCGCTTCACCGATGCCTCTACCCTGTGCCAGTCATTGCACTGGTTACCCATTCACCACAGAATACAATACAAACTCATCTCTCTCACCCACAAAGCTCTCCACAATTCTGCACCTCTCTATATCTCATCCCTCATTTCTGTCTATCGCCCCTCCTGTGCCCTCCGTTCTACAACTGATATAAAACTAACATCCTGCTTAATCCGAACCTCACACCTCTGTTTCCAAGACTTCTCTCTTGCCGCACCAGTTTTCTGAATGCACTGCCCCAAACGATCCGACTGATATCTAGCCCCCATGTCTTCAAATGTGCTTTAAAAACACATCTGTTTAGACAAGCCTATCACCTCAACTCACCAACCTAACTCTCCCCTGTTACCTCCTAAATATTTATCTTAATCTGCCACTGTGTATTCATCTGTCTCCACATCCTCCATGCACCAAATACCACGCGGTAACTGCCCTTAGACAGATACTGGCTGATGACCATGTTCCTCCTATTGTGTCCCCCCATTTCCATAAAGATTGTAAACTTGCGAGCAGGGCCTTCAATCCTCTTGTAACTGTTGAAATATGATACATTGTATTGTTTATATTGTCTGTATATGTCTCTACTTAATTGTAAAGTGCTGCAGAATATGTTATTATTCCGCTATATAAATAAAAAATATTATTATTACTTCTCATCTCTCATATCATACCTGTCTCAGAACCCTAAACAGCTATTCAGTACTTTCAATTCTCTCCTCCGTCCACCAGCTCCTCCTCCCTCTCCTCTCATCTCAGCTGAAGACTTTGACTAATTCTTCAAGCAGAAGATTGCCAACATAAGGCAAAGCTTTTGCTTAAAGTCCCCACAGCCCCTTCTCATAACTACTTAACTCTCCTCCTTCAAAACCAGCTTTTCAGCCATCACAGAAAATCATCTTTACTCTCCAAATCAAATCTCACCACCTGTAAACTTGACCCAATACCATCCCACCTCATTCCAAACCTTACCACAGTCTTCTTGCCAAGCCTAACCCACCTCTTCAACCTGTCACTAACAACTGGTGTCTTCCCCTCATGATTCAAACATACCTCGATCACACCCATCCTCAAAAAGCCCTCCCTTGACCCATCCTCTGTGTCTAGCTATCGTTCCATCTCACTTCTCCCCAATACCTCCAAACTACTGGAACAACACGTCCATTTTGAACTGTCCTCCCACCTCTCCTCCTGTTCCCTCTTTGACCACTTACAATCTGGCTTTTGATGGCACCATTCCACTGAAACTGTCCTGATTAAAGTCACCAACGACCTACTAACCTCCAAATCCAAGCGACGTTAGTTTGTCCTCTTCCTCCTGGACCTGGCATCAACCACTCTCCCCAGTCGCGCAAGCTTAACTCTGATCCCTCCTTCAAACGTCAGATCCAAGCCCTTTCCACTTTCTGCCGACTGCAACTTCAAAATATCTCCGGGATCCGCACATTCCTCAACCATGAATCTACAAAAACACCAGTGCACGCCCTCATCATTTCCCGCCTCGACTACTGCAAGCTTGTGCTCTGTGGCCTCCCTTCTACCACTCTCGCACAACTCCAATCTATCCTAAACTCTGTTGGTGGACTAATCCACCTGTCACCCCGCTATTCCCTGGCTTCTCCCCTCTTTCAATCCCTGCGCTGGCTCCCCTTTGCCCAGAGACTCCAGTTGAAAAGTGTCAAATTTGGCATACGGAGCCATCGAAAAATCTCCTCCATACATCTGTGACCTAGTCTACGTGTACTTACCTGCGCGCAAACTCCCATCCTTACAAGATCTCGTTCTCTACTTCCCTCTTATCACTTCTTGCCACAATCGCATACAAGATTTCTCCTGTGCATCTCCCATACTGTAGAACTCTCTACCCCATCAAATCACACTCTCGCCTACCGTGGAACCCTTCAAAAGGAAGCTAAAGATCCACTTCTTTTGACAAGCGTACAACCTGCAGTAACCCTTGCTGCACCATACCGCTGCATGACCAGCTGTACCCTCACCTACTGTATCCTCTCTCATCCCATGTAGATTGTTTGTGCACCTTCGTGGGCATGGTCCTCTCTCCTCTTGTACCAGTAGGTGACCCCTTTTCACATGTAAAGCACCATGCAATAATAATAAATAATAATAATTATGCTACTTGTAATCTGGGTCAATTGATGACACTTTCCTGGTGTCTGCCCCTAATTTGATCTGTTTTGGCAGCTTTTGATCCCGGTTGAAGGTGTTGTGTATGCGTTTGGTTTTGCCTTCTATTGAATCCAATGGTATTAGGCTATGTTCGGCGAATATTCGACGAATAAATTGGCGAATATTGCAAAATCAGCGATTGTAATCCGAGCCCAACATTGAAGTATTCTGTCATCTCTAATCTTGTTTTTCTTACATTTTCTAATAAGTGTGCAAACAGTTGTTGCCTTCTCACCAAGCTGCTTGTCTATTGTCCTGTAGTCCATCCCAGCCTTGTGCAGGTCTACAATTTTGTCCCTCGTCTCCTTAGTCAGCTCTTTGGTCTTGGCCACGATGGCGAGGTTGGAGTGTGATTGATTGAGTGCGTGGACAGTTGTCTTTTATACAGGTGATGAGTGCAAAGTAGGAAAAACTAACAGTTCTATGAGTGTGGAAGTGGGAGACGCTAAATGTGCAGTTGGAAAGGTATGAGGAGATCCAGGATAGGGCAATGTCTTTGACACCAAAGGAAGAGAGGATCTGTAGTAGGAGGTGGTGGTCAACTGTGTCGAAGGCAGAGGAGAGATCAAGAAGGAGGAGTATAGAGAATTGTCTGTTAGCTTTGGCTGTAAGTCATTCGTAATTTCAGTCAGGGTAGTTTCAGTGGAATGGTGGTGACGGAAGCCAGATTGTCGCTTGTCAAAGAGAGAGTTAGATGAGAGGTGAGCAGAAAGTTCAGCGTGAACATTGTGCTCAAGGAGTTTGGAGACAAATGGGAGCAGCGATATTGGGCGAAAACTGGACAAAGAGGTTGGGTCGAGGGATAGCTTATTGAGTATGAGCGTGATTCTGGCATGTTAGAAAGCAGAGGAGCATACCAGAAGTAAGTGATATGTTAAAGAGATAGGTTATGGATGGGATGAGTGTGGGGGTGAAGTTTGGGAGGAGGTGGGAGGGGGTCAAGTGCACAAGTGGTAAGGTTTGATTTGGAGAGGAGACAAGTAAGCTCTCCTTCAGTGATGTTCAGGGCCGCCATCAGGGCATTACTGCCCTTACTGGCGTTTGGGGCCCGGTGAGCAGTGGGGGGGACCAGACCGGGCCTCCCTCTTTTAGCTTCTGCTCACCTGAAGCTGTAATACCCGGCACGCTTTAATGCCGAGTATCCACGCAGCCATGCGCACTCTTTTTCTTCTCCCTCACTTTGCATAGTGAGGAGCAGAGCACGGGTGGTGCGCACGGCCATGCAGAGAATTGCCGGCATCAATGGAGCAGGGATGCGCAATACTCACTCCCCAGTGCCTACTGTCAGCAGCAGGAGCCGAGCAGTTGATCCCTCCCCTCCTGCAGCGTCACAGTTATCAGGCTATAGAGTGACATGGAGGGGTGGGGCTAAATGGTGTGGGCTGGAGCCACAAACAACCAGGAAATAGGAGACAAGGAAATCAAGAAAAGAGTGGGAGAGAGAAAATTCGAAAAGAATTGAGATGAGAGAGACAGGAAACACGACAGAGAGAGGCAAGAGACACAAGTGAGACCATTGAGAAGGCTATATATAAGACACTGGCTGCAGTGGTGGGATTAAGGGGGCTCTCCCCGGTTCGGTGGAACCGCTTGTTAAAATAACAGGTGGTTGCCTGAACCGGCCAGAAGCAGCGCCTTAATTCGTTTCCCTGGCCCCCCAATTTTCAAATGAATGTGTATAAGAGGTCGCACATTAAGTTGAAATATATTGCAGTACAGAAAGCCAATAGAGTCCGCCAGACAATCACAGGCATGCAGCTGACATCCACACGCATGTCGCCGGCATATGATGCCACTGTCATACACCAGCGCGTCTGCGCCTCAAATAAATTAGGGAGAGGTCGTCGGCGGACCGTGGTGAGGTAAGGAGAAACTTTTTTTTTTTAACTTTTTTTTGTACTGAAAGCTGCAATATGGGGACAGGATGGAGACACATGGGGCAGAATGGGAGATACATGGGGCAGGATGGCAAATCATATGGGGACAGGATGAGAAATTACATGGGGGCACGACGGAGACACATGGGGCAGGAAGGGAAACACATGGGGCAGGATGCGAGTCACATAGGTGCAGGATGGGAGACACATGGGGGCAGGATGGAGACACATGGGGCAGGATGAGAGACACATGGGGCAGGATGAGAGACACATGGGGCAGGATGGTAAACACATGGGGCAGGATGCGAGACACATAGGGGCAGGATGGGAGACACATGGGGCAGGATGCGAGACACATGGGGGCAGGATGGAGACACATGGGGGCAGGATGGAGACACATGGGGCAGGATGAGAGACACATGGGGCAGGATGGGAGACACATAGGGGCAGGATGGGAGACACATGGGGCAGGATGAGAGACACATGGCGGCAGGATGGAGACACATGGGGGCAGGATGGAGACACATGGGGCAGGATGGGAGATCACATGGGGCAGGATAGAGACACATGGGGCAGGATGGGAGATCACATGGGGCAGGATGGAAGAACATATGGGGCCAGGAATGAGACACAATGAGACCAGCATGTGGGACATTATTACTGTAGGAGCTAAGGGATATTATTACTGGTGTGATGTATTTTATTTTTGGGGATAATGTTTTCCGTGAGGGGGTCCTGTTACTGTGCAGGGCGACGCTATGTAGCTCTTTTTTCTTCATCTGGTGTAGTGTAGAAGTTGGGGAAAAATTGGGGAATGTGCTCTGGAAGCGGTGCTCTAGATAACTGTGTTATTTTCTGCAGAGTTGTGTCCTGGCTGGAAGAAGAGATGGCGGTTTACGCTGGATGAAAAAGAGAAACGAAGATGAAGGACTTCAACTAGAGATGTCACTGGTGAGTCAGTGTGTTACCTGTACTCTGACACTATACACTGTATACTATGTACAGAGCTCCTGTATATAATGACACTTATGGTAATATTAGTATTGTGTTTTTTTATTAATGATCAGTATTGTAGTATTCAGTCACTATTTGGTGGTAATAGGTAATATGTGATCTGGTCATAGTGTGGCGGTATTTCTCTCTTGTATGCTGTACTATTCAGTCACTATCTGGTGACAATATGTGGTCTGGTCATAAAGTTGTGGTATTTGTTCCTTGTATGTGGCATTATTCATTCACTATGTGTGGTAATATGTGATCTGGTCATGGTGTGGTGGTATTTCTCTCTTGCATGTGGTATATTATTCGGTCACTATGTGGTGGTAATATGTCGTTCGGCCATGGTGTGGTGGTGTTTGTCCCTTGATATATGGTATTATTGGTCTTTTTAAAAAAATGTATGTGACACATTCCCTTAAAGAAAAATAAATAAAAACAGGCCTAAAATTGGATATTTTAAGAAATGTTTACTAGGTTAGAGTAGAGTAGGGCACTGCCAAAAGAGTCTACTTTGTCTTGGTGGCGGCTTAAAAAAATCTTGTCTCCAAAAGAAAAGCTGCTAGCTATGTATGTGATATGGTGTTTGATGGGAACTGTTAATGTGTGATTGGTGAGGTCATGGTGTAGAAGTGGAGTTTTTCCCAGAGTGGGAGGTGGGGCTGTGGAACGTTTGAGGGGTGGAGGTGGAGCTGGGGTGGAAGCAGAGCTAGGGTGAAGCCTGGGCGGAGTCTCAAGGGGACCCGAAAATTTTGCCAGTATGAGGCCCTGAAATTCCTGGTGGCAGCCCTGGTGATGTTGAAGAGGGAGGTTATGAGGGAATGACATTGGTCTGGTAAAAAATGGGGTTGTGGTGGTCGAACAATAAAGACTTGCCTTGTTTGGTCGATGATCTTGGTTTTGAAGTGTGTGGCAAAGTCATTAGCAGAGATAATGGAGGTCAAAGGGGGCAGTGGAGGAGGGATTTAAAAATGTTTAACAACTGTTTGGGGTTGTAGGATAAGGAAGATATGAGGGTTGTGAATTAGGCCTGTTTAGCAAAGGGTGAGGGCTGACTTGAATGAGAGTGTTGCTTTTTTGAATGTAGTGAAGTCATCTTGTGAATGTGTTTTCTTCCAACGCCGCTCCGTAACCTCGGATGCTAGTGTGACGCCTCCTCGCTCACTAGCCCACCCTGAGAGATGGGGGTACTCGGAACCGGGTCAGATGTTGGGGGTTGCAGTCGTGGCCTAGGCCCGGCCCGTGCCCAGGGTCGTCACATCAAAATAAGGGCTAGGAGGGATGGTGGTAATCGAGTGGATTCAATGACTACGCCACCTGTGGTGCCTGGTGATTCGCCACCAGCGCTGCGGCAGTCCTCTGAGGCGGGATGTCGTGGCAGCAGCAGATGGTACTACTCCCCACAGGTGGAGCAGGGCCTCATGGCAGAGAAGGCAGATCAGGGAAGTCGTAGTGGGTTGTGTGGTGTCGCGCTGAAATAAGGGACCGGACGCATGGATGCAGTCTTCCAAGCGTTACTCTCGTTGTTAGGCATCAGCTGCAAGGCTTCTCCTCGCTCCTCACGGCGCGCTGCGGCCACCAGGAAGGGGGTTCAACACACTCCGGGTAGTTCGGGTGAAAGAATCAGGACCCCCGCACCAGAGTGTTCCTAGACTTTCCCACTAGGTCCTCTCCTATCCGTATGTAGTGCGTGTGATAGGCTGGGTCTCCCTCTGGCTATACACAGAACAAGGGTACAGGTGACGATTCCGCTCCTTCCATTACCCGGTGGGATCCCCTAAGCCTCCGGAGCTTCTCCGACTAAGACGTGAAGTAGTGAAGTCAGATATCGGGGGCCAGTCCCCTCTTGCAGCTGGAGTCCCTCTGGCTTGGCCAGAATAAAGAGTACAGGTGGCGTATGCCGCTCTGTCTGTATCCCCCTGGGATCCTTTTGCCTGTGGAGCTTGTCTCCTCTGCTCCCCTCCAGGCCTTCTTAGGTAGGGACCTTGACCGGGTAGAGACAGCCGTTAACTCTAACCCGCTCCTCTCCTCAAGGCCAGAGTACGAGGACCGTGTATCTTCAGTAGGCTGCAGGTTCTTAACAGAAAGCCACGTTCAGCGATGAAGACCACAATCAAAGACCTTGAACCTAAGATGGCCGTTGATTAAATATGAATGAATAAGGGTAACCTAAAAGTGCATCCTCCACCCTCACCCACTACATGGTTCCCCCTATCTTTCGTTCCCCCCATCTCCTCTATCCCGGCCTGGGGCAGCACCCTGGTGCATATAGGCCCCCTACAGGACAGGAGTGGTGTAGTGTTGAGTGATGAGGTAGGGTCCTGAGAGGTGCTCCATCCTTACCTGGGAGAGGAGATACCACACCTCAATCTGAGGTGCAGTACCCCTGTGGCGACTGAACCCTCAGAGGCGCCACATTCCCCCCTGGTGAAACACAACACGTCCGCGGGCTGCAAAGAGAGCAAAGCTTTGGTACAGACTTTTTATATGCTTTTATAACAGTAAAACTATCTTCCCTTTATGGGAGATTCAAATTCTTGAACGTTGCATAATATATATAATATAAATATAGAAAAACATTAAAGTGTCATTACGCATGTATAGAAGACATTATGCATATATGAAAAACATTCAAGAGACATTATGCAAGTAGACAGTTCTGTAGAAATTACGGTAGAAAGTGTCAGTTCAGCAGCATGAGGGACCTGTCCCAAACCCTCAACGTGGACCCTGGGGTGGCTGCAGGGCATGGAGATCTTGAGTTGGACCTCCAGGAGAGCCACTCAACACAGGTTTTACTTCTGAGGTCTGAGGTAGAAGCAGAAGCGGTTTTGCATAAAACCAATAGGGAGCACCTAAATAGATGCAAAACTATTTACAGTAAGGAGTCTGTCTACTGCCAGTGTCCGGAGGGACAAATGTCTCTTCAAACCGGGAGGAAAAAGGACAACATAATTAACAAAGTAAACAATTAGTCACTAAACAGGGAGGTGCAACCTCCGGGGCTGCTCAGAAGCGGTATCCCCACTTGGGAAAAGGCTCATTCTTGCCAACTGAGCCTGACCGGTCCTCCGTGGGCAGGTGAGAGGGGGCATCCCCTTTGAACACCCTGTGGACGTCTAGGGCGTACCACCCATGCTCCCCGTGGTGGATGGTGTAGGACACCAAGTCGCCCGGGTAGAGGTTCCGGTCAGGGTGGCCTTGCTCCAGTTGCGGCTCGACGTCCCGCCGATTCACAAAGACGTCTCGGTGGAACTGGGGGCTGCGAATTAAGCCCTATCCGGCCTCCTGGTGGAATCGGACTATCAGGCCTTCCTCCCGGGGGCTTGGTCGGGTGGCCTGTGCCTGGCGGGCCTGCGACTTTGCGGCCTTGGTTCGCACCTCCAGGCGCTCGCAGCGGACCTCCTTCTGGCGTCGCTCCTTATCAAATTGGAGGAGCTGCTCTCGGTACGTCTCATCCCTCCTCCGCGCTTCAGCCTTGGTTTCCTGGGGGAAGCCCATCAGGTCCCCCCCCCCCTGGTTGTCCCAGGCCATCTCTTCTGCCGCCGGGCAGGAGACCGGGGGCACGGGTAGCGGCGACAGAAGGGGTTGCTGCTGGTCCTCGACCAGTCTGGGTTGGGGCTGGTGGTCTCCCCAGTAAGGGCAGGATCCTGCTGACCGGGAGTTGGGAGGCATAACAGGCCTCCGGCAGTGACGGTCATTTGGGCCTCGAGCTCCGGAGCTGAGAACTGCTACCAGCCAGCGGCACCCGGGGACAGGAGTGCCGGCATCAGATCCAGGAGGGCCTCTGTGCATCTTGCGCCCGGGACGGGGATTTCTTGCTTACCCGCTCCTGGGCTGCATGGGGCCTCCGGGGTTTCCTCCTCCTGGGCTGCTGCTCCAATAGTTAGGCTTGCAGAACCTTGTCGGCGGGACCGGATCTTTTGCAACACCTCCTCTCGCCATGCTGCGGACACCGATCGCTGTGCCTCTTCAACCCTCCGGGTCAGGTCCTGTGTCTCTCCATGGAGGAACTCTGCCTCCTCCGGGGTTAGGTACATTCCTCCCAAGCCATGGAAGGTAGCAGCTCGTGGGCCAGCATTGGACGGCTTGGAACGACTCTCCTCGGCGGCGTCCATTACTGCTGCAGGGTGCGTTGAGTCTCGGATTATTGCGGCCACACCTGGTTGTTTCTTTCGACTCCTCCTCTTTTTGGGGAGGCTCCAGGGCGGCTGGCTGACGGGCACTCCCAGGGACGTTCCATCCGTTTTGACGGACACCTTTGCGCGGACTGTCTCTGCTGGAGGGGGCGGTCTGCACTTTTGGCGCCATGGGGGAGTCAGGCCCACGATGGGAGGTGCTGGGTTGCTGTCCTTTCTGCACATAATGGTGTCCGTTCTTCTTTGGCGGGCACCACATGGAATGTGAAATGACAGTCTTTTGGTAAAGGCGCACAGTACCCGGTAGCAATGGGGATAACTTCTCCCGTTGCTGCGGGCACGCAATCCTGCTGACTACGCCAAGTTGTGATGCCTCCTCGCTCACTAGCTCACCCTGAGAGATGGGGGTACTCGGAACCGGGTCAGATGTTGGGGGTTGCAGTCGTGGCCTAGGTCCGGCCTGTGCCCAGGGTCATCACATCAAAATAAGGGCTAGGAGGGACGGTGCTAATCGAGTGGATTCAATGACTACGCCACCTGTGGTGCCTGGTGATTCGCCACCAGCGCTGCGGCAGTCCTCTGAGGCGGGATGTCGTGGCAGCAGCAGATGGTACTACTCCCCACAGGCGGAGCAGGGCCTCAGGGCAGAGAAGGCAGATCAGGGGAGTCGTAGTGGGTGGTGTGGTGTCGTGCTGAAATAAAAGGACCAGAGGCATGGATGCAGTCTTCCAAGCTTTACTCACGTTGTTAGGCATCAGCTGCAAGGCTTCTCCTCGCTCCTCACGGCGCGCTGCGGCCATCAGGAAAGGGGTTCAACACACTCCGGGTAGTTCGGGTGCAAGAATCAGGACTCCCGCACCAGAGTGTTCCTAGACTTTCCCACTAGGTCCTCTCCTGTCCATATGTAGTGCGTGTGATAGGCTGGGTCTCCCTCTGGCTATACACAGAACAAGGGTACGGGTGGCGATTCCGCTTCTTCCGTTACCCGGTGGGATCCCCTAAGCCTCCAGAGGTTCTCCGACTAAGACGTGAAGTAGCAAAGTCAGATATTGGGGGCCGGTCCCCTCTTGCAGCTGGAGTGGCTTGGCCAGAATAAAGAGTACAGGTGGCGTATGCCGCTCTGTCTGTATCCCCCTGGGATCCTTTTGCCTGTGGAGCTTGTCTCCTCTGCTCCCCTCCAGGCCTTCTTAGGTAGGGACCTTGACCGGGTAGAGACAGCCGTTCACTCTAGCCCGCTCCTCGCCTCAAGGCCAGAGTACGAGGACCGTGTATCTTCAATAGGCTGCAGGTTCTTAACAGAAAGCCACGCTCAGCGATGAAGACCACAATCAAAGACCTTGAACCTAAGATGGCCGTTGATTAAATATGAATGAATAAGTGTAACCTAAAAGTGCGTCCTCCACCCTCATCCACTACATGGTTCCCCCTATCTTTCGTTCCCCCCATCTCCTCTATCCCGGCCTGGGGCAGCACCCTGGTGCATATAGGCCCCCTACTGGACAGGAGTGGTGTAGTGTTGAGTGATGAGGTGGGGCCCTGAGAGGTGCTCCATCCTTACCTCAGAGAGGAGATACCACACCTCAATCTGAGGTGCAGTATCCCTGTGGTGACTGAACCCTCAGGGGCGCCACACTTGCCTAACCTTTTTAGTGATGTGATTGTGCCAGAGTTGTCTATTGATTTGTCGCACTCTGCCATGCACAATAGGGCCACCGAGTCAATAGCTGATGGGAGAGTGGCATCGTCGAAAGTAGTGGCGCTGTCTGTGTTGTGGAGTGAGGATATGTATGACAGTGGTAAAATAGAGTCATAGAGTGTTTTTGTGTCACGATGTGCTAGGTTTCTGGGGGTGCTTTAGTTGCTCGACATGGGTGGCAGGTGAGGAGGACAGGGATGAGAAGGTTTGTAGATGTTGGTAAGATAGGGGGGAGAGGGGAGGTTGTTAGGTTAGATAGGGAGCAGAGTCGGGTGAAGATAAGGTCCAATGTATGTCCATCAGTGTGGATGGCTGAGGTGGACCACTGAGTAATTCCAAAAGATGAGGTAAGTGACAGGAGTTTGGAGGCTGCTGACTGGTGGGTGTCAGTGAGGACATTGAAGTCTCCCATGATGATGGTGGGAATGTCAGCAGAGAGAAAGTGGAGAAGCCAGGTGGAGAATTGGTCATTAAAGGCAGTGACAGGGCCAGTAGGTTGGTGTTCAGAGGCTGAAGGCGCTACCAGGAGACAGGCCAGTACACCAGGAGACGTGGAGGGGGCCGTAGGAGAGCAACAATCCAACAGCAGGACCGCTACCTCCGCCTTTGTGCAAGGAGGAACAGGAAGAGCACTGCCAAAGCCCTGCAAAATGACCTCCAGCAGGCCACAAATGTACATGTGTCTGCACAAACGGTTATAAACCGACTCCATGAGGGTGGTATGAGGGCCCGAAATCCACAGATGGGGGTTGTGCTCACAGTTCAACACCGTGCAGAACGCTTGGCATTTGCCACAGAACACCAGGATTGGCAAAGTCGTCACTGGCGCCCTGTGCTCTTCACAGATGAAAGCAGGTTCACACTGAGCACATGTGATAGACGTGACAGAGTCTGGAGACACCGTGGAGAGCGATCTGCTGCCTGCAACATCCTTCAGCATGACTGGTTTGGCAGTGGGTCAGTAATGGTGTGGGGTGGAATTTCTTTGGAGGGCCCCTCAACCCTCCATGTGCTCGCCAGAAGTAGCCTGACTGCCATTAGGTGCCGAAATGAGATCCTCAGACCCCTTGTGAGACCATATGCTGGTGCGGTTGGCCATGGGTTCCTCCTAATGCAGGACAATGACAGACCTCATGTGGCTGGAGTGTGTCAGCAGTTCCTGCAAGATGAAGGCATTGAAGCTATGGACTGGCCTGCCCATTCCCCAGACCTGAATCCGATTGAGCACATCTAGGACATCATGTCTCGCACCATCCACCAACGTCACGTTGCACCACAGACTGTCCAGGAGTTGGCGGATGCTTTAGTCCAGGTCTGGGAGGAGATCCCACAGGGGACCATCCGCAACCTCATCAGGAGCATGACCAGGCGTTGTAGGGAGGTCATACAGGCATGTGGAGGCCACACACAATACTGAGCCTCATTTTGACTTGTTTTAAGTTCATTACATCAAAGTTGGATCAGCCTGTAGTGTGTTTTTCCACTTTAATTTTGGCGGTGACTCCAAATCCAGGCATCCATTGGTTAATACATTTGATTTCCATTGATGATTTTTGTGTGATTTTGTTGTCAGCACATTCAACTTTGTACAGAACAAAGTATTCAATGAGAATATTTAATTCATTCAGATCTAGGATGTGTTATTTGAGCGTTCCCTTTATTTTTTTGAGCAGTGTATTATTATTATTATTATTATTGGCTTGACCCGCAGATGCAGATTTGGTATCCTGGTGTTCCGCCCACCTACTGGGCTGCTTGGCTGCCATGTGGTTTCTCATACTGGTGGTGCTCAGGTTGCCTTTGCCTTGGCTTCTGCTCAACTTGGTATGGCAGATGCTACAGACAACAGTGTTTTTCTCTGAAGGACTTTCAGAAAAAAAATTCCACACAGCAGCTGAACACCCCGTAGCCCTGACTTGGCGCACAGTGGGGGTGCTCTTGGGAACAGTTGACCCATTTCTCACTCTGGGCAAACCACGACCCCTTGGTGCCTGTGTTGGTGCTGCATATCCATCTTCCTCTGTGTTGCTGCCATGGGTATGCGTGCCAACGGTCCAGGTCGAATCAGTGGACTCATCATCGACCACCTAGTCTTCTATCTCATCCTCCTTCCCAGTTGACATTGTAGGCTGACCTGATGGCAACTGTGTCTCATCATCATCAGCCTCCACCTCTGGAGACAGTAAATGACGTTCCTCCAAGTGGCTTTCTTCTGGTCGTAGGTCCTCAAATACTTGAGCATCAACGCACACCACCTCCTCTTGTCCTTCTTCAATGCTGCACGGTGATAGGCCACAGCCAACCAAAGGATATGTACCAAACAGATCCTCGTAGTGGCCAAGCTTGGGGTCATATGTCTTCTGTGACTGATAATAGCGGGAGTAAGGAGAACCAGCTTCAGGACTGGAAGGGCCAGCCTTCTGTGTATCCACAGTAGACTGTGTGGTCTTGGAAGATTTGTTGCTGCTTGTTAAATGCGTAGAGGACTTGTCTGCTATCCAAGACAGAATCTGCTCTCGCTTCCACACACGTTTACGTTCCAGACGGGAACTTTTTCCAGTAACATAGTGAATGCATCAAGCTTCTTCTGACCTGACACAAACTGAGTGCCTTCTCACACACCACTGACAACACCACGTCCACGTCCCTTAACAACAGGCTTTTTTGGCATTTTGGGTTTTGTTGACAGATTTTCAGATGCTGATGGCACAAGCCAAGCTAGCTATCACAGACACAGCCAAAATAGTGAGTCAACCATGACACAGCCCATAGGGCTATTTTTTACGAATCTTATGCACATTGTGCAGTGGACAAACCAGGACGGTATTCCTACTCCAGTCTAACTACTATTTGTGATTGGAGGCCCTTGGGATGGGGGCTTCCTGCGTCAACCATAACTCAGCCAATAGGGCTAATTTTCACAAACCCTATGCACATTGTGCAGTGGACAAATCTGGAATGTACAGTAGTCCTACCAAACTAATATTTGTCATTGGAGGCCCTTGTCACAGGTTGTGCCACATTGTGACTGAGATAGGGGATACATATTCAATAGAAATTTACACTGACTGTTGTTGACCGACTGATGGCCCTCTGAAAACTTGAATTGAGGGCCACAACTACTACAGTACTCCATCGTAGATAATGTTTGTCAAGGGAGGCTCTTGTCATGGAGTCTTCCTGCTGTTAGAACTCTCCTGTTAGGTTTTTTCTATCTTGCTGGTCACATGACCTTGTTTGCCTATTTAATCCTGCTCCGCCCTCCTGGCCTTGCTGGACTTCATTGTAATTTCTACTCTTAAGTTAGCCTGGTGCTTAGTTACCTTTCTCAGTCAATTTAGCTTGGTCTTCGGACCTTTATGTTCTATGTTGTGTGTTTGTCTTTTACTGCTACAATTTCTGCTAGGAGGTGCCCAACTTTATCCCAGTCCCTAGTTCTTGTTGGGATCCCTCCTTTGCATCTATAGGTCTTCGTACAGACTAGCCGAGGACTTTAGCGGGTCTGATCGCAGGATCAGGTTCCCCATTACATCGTAGGGATCTAGCTTAGTTCTATTGTAGGGACAGATCTCCTTTCTTTCCTTAGTGCTTGTAGCAGATCATAACACCTGCACCTTTGACACAGCCCCAGGAGTAATTTTGGGAAATACGATGCACATTCTGCACTGGGCCAAGTAGTACATTATCAAGAAGTCTTTTCTTGCTATATAATCTGGGGAATATTGACAATCAAAATCCCTAAGCCATTTGGAAAAGCTTCTCCAACCCATCCTGGAAGGGGGGCACCATATATCCTTTGTACATTGACTTGCACAAGTGATATATTTGAGCTCGTCATCCAGTTGACTAGTGCAGCTTTATTTTTCCAGTTCACAGAGTTCAGCCATACCTGAGGATCGTAGGCCGCACTCACTGCTACCTTCTAGTACTTCATGTCTCTTGGCCATTTTCTCTGTAGTCTCTGCCCTTAAATTAGTTAAATAATAGTGAGGGCCCTACAATATGAATAAGTGAGGGCACTCTCAAATGTGCACAAGAGGCACCTCCAAAATTTCTAGAGGAGGGCACTTCAAAATGAATGTTACGGGGCCACATGAGGGCTCTCGCACAACTCCGCTTTCCTGCCTACTGCAGGCCCTCTGAACATTTGAATTTAGAGCCACAGTATCACATGGTGGTGGAGGAGGAGGAGGAGGAGGGGGTCAAGCCCAACGCTACAATGGGCACATTGTAAACTGCTATGGAATATGTATTACACTCTCTGAGTGTCAACGATGGAGGGAACGCCCACATGTCTAAGTAACAGCTGTCCCTCCAAAATGCATGTTACAGAGCCACGTGAGGCTTCTCAGGTCAAAGATCAACATACCTACTAGTATGTTCTAGCTGTGTTTGTAAAGTGCTGGGGAATAGCGAACTAAAAATGATGTATGACAGAGGGACCTACAAAATGTATAAGTTAGGGCCCTCCCAATTGTAAAAGGCGAAAAAAGCCACAACAGTATGTGTGAACAAACGCTAAAAGGGATACTTTTTTATTACTCTGGTTTATTTAGCCTTATAAACAAGTGATTATGCAGGAAAAACTGTTTCTTAACTTTTTTGGCCTGTTAAATGCACTTTAGGTTAGGTTTGGTAGTTATTCTTGTTTGTCTGTAAAAGTGGCGTAACACTGCGACAAACTTATTCCCAGAAATGTGGGAATATGTGAGTCAGAAATGTGATGCGCCCCCAGAGCCGTGGGGCACTCGGCAGCCGGGCCTCTATGGATGCCGGTGGGGGATATCACGGTGGCTGGCCCGGTCCGTGGCCCAGGGCGGTCAATAAAAAGGGGGAATTATATTTATAGGGGATTTGTAAAGTGTTCGTGACGCCACCTGTGGAATGCGGCCAAAGGGAGCCACCGCTGCGGAGCAGTCCTCTGGAGCTGGTGTTACGGCAACAGTGATGGTGTGGCTCTCCACAGGTAGAGCTAGCTCCAGGGCAGTGTAGGATGCAGTGGTTGCGCTGGGCGTTGTAGTGCCGGGAGGCAAGAGGACGCAGATCAAGAATGGATGGAGGCAGTACGGTGCAGTCATCCGAGTTTTTACTCACAGTTCTTATGACAGTTCCACTGGTGCACTGTACGGGTGTCAGCCTACCACGTCGCGCTGCGTTCACCAGACCGGGGTTCAACACTTCCTCAGGCAGATTAGGAGCACCTGACAGAACCCCGCTTTCTTGTGTTCCTAGCTAGACCGTCTTCATGCTGGGTCTTTCTCCCTCCTGCCCTGCGCTTCCCCACTCTCAATCCCGCTCGGGTGCTCTGAAGTGCCTCCTGTCTTGTTGGAGTTCCCGGACCTGCTTGAACCTCACGGGAATTAGAATGAGGCTTCAGCAACTGACTATATAAGCCAGAGCCTCCCGGTTTTGCCAGCCGAGACTTAGAGTAACACGGCTAGACCAGGGGCCGGTCCCCTTCTTGCAGCCTACGATCCCTCTGTCTTCTGACAGATTCGGGGCATACGGGTGCCGTCCTACACTCGCCGTACCCCCTGGGATCCCTTCTACTAGAACGGAGCCTACTTCTCTGCTCCCCACCTGGGCCTCTAGGACTGGGACCTACTTGTGGAGCAGAGCTCCTAAAGAGACTCTGCTCCCTGGCTGACTTCTCTCACTCACTGAACTTCTGTTCTGCCACCCTAAGATGGCTTCCCTTTATATACCTCCTTCTATGGTGCTCCCCTAAACTACTTCCTCCACCCACACCCACTACTGGTTCCCCCTACCTCTGGGTTCACCCCACTCCAGCCAGGGACAGGGCTCAGCAGAAAAACACATTGCCTATTGCCCTTCCAGCCGGCCTGGAGCAGTGTAGTGTTGGATTCAGGTGTTGGGGTTCCGGGCAGCACTACCTCCTTACATGAGAGAAGGAGATACCACACCTCTGGGTGAGGTGCAGTACCTCTGTGGCGACTGAACCCTCAGGGGTGCCACAAATGCATGCAGGCACATTTTCCCGGCTCTTCCCATTCTGTTCCATCACTTTCCCATCCATTTCAGCCTTTTCCTCAGGCCTCCAGACCTCTTTGTAGGGTCCAGCAGAAAATTACTCGCATTTCCCATTGACTTACATTGTACTCGCTATTCGGAACGAATACGCGATTATTACTAAATACTCGTTAAGAGCATAACGATTATGAATATTAAGGTGCTCGGTCATCACTAGCGCTGAGATGCAGGATCCCTAGAGCTGCTTCGCAATTGCAGCACAATTACTGAAAGAGAAAGTGAAACTAACAACACAGGGCCTGCCAGAGACACTAGAAAGAGAGGGGATTGTGGCTTTTCTCCCTCAATCCCAATCTCTCCAAACACCAGAGACTATTTCTATGGCAGATGTTGATTCCCCTCATATAACCACAAGTGCTGGGTACTCAGAGTCTACAGTTAACTCTCATACAGGACAAATGCCTTCTTTACCTTCTTAGGAAACCATTCGTCAAAAGTTACAGATATCCAATATAAACCCATTAATGATAGACTTTGGAGAATTAAATGCTAGGATTAAAGACATTCCGACCAGGAAAGATATGGATCAGTATGTCTCAAGATTGGAAAATTCATACAGAGCAGAATTATCTACTTTAAGGGATGAAGTACAACACTAGGGTGGACTCTCAAGACTCTGCCTTACTTGCTCATTCATATCAGATGCAAATGCTTACTGACATGCTAGATGATGCAGAGAATAGGGGCAGAAGAAATAACATAAGTATCAGAGACTTACCTGAAACAATTGAACCAAAAGACCTGAATATAACACTTCGCCATTCAATTCCATTTTAAATGTTCCTATGGATTCTCCTGTAGAACTGGACAGGGCTCATAGAGCTCTTGGTCCCAAACCTGTGGACCCTGACTATCCGAGGGACGTTATTGGTAGAATCCATAGGTACTAAATTAAAGATACCATAATGTCTCAGGCTCGGCTGAAAAGCAATATACAACACTGCCGGAAGACGATTCAGATTTTTGCCAGATCTCTTTGCAGAAAAGAAGAGCTTTGAAACCTCTCCTGCGAAGGCACAATGTTACTTATACTTGGGAATTCCCATTCCATTTAAGGTTCCGTCAAGGTGGTAGAGTCCACGTGCTAAGCCACCCAAGTGGCATTTCGGCGTTTACTGAGGCCCTACACATCCCTAAAGTGAACATTCTAGACTTAGCCTACCCTCTGTATAGGAGCAGGAGATGAGGGGTTACACCAACTCCCTCCACTTAGACAAAGGGAGCATAGAAGAAGGAATGACAGATTTCGAGTCAGAAGAGAAGATGCTCCATAGACCCTAGCTCAATATATCTGCTGTTAACTGGTCTATACCATCATAGACATCTAGAATATAATGGGAGATGCGTGTCTCTGTCTGAAGCCTTTATAGCCTGCGCAGTCTGGCTCCAGACAGAAGCACGCATGGAGCCGTTACAGGTAAGAGGAGTGTGAATGGCGACAGAGATCGCGGTATGAGTAGACATTGAACGCATACCGCGATCTTCGGCGCCATACTTACATACTTACCTGACCGGGAGGAGCGTTGCCGCAGCGCCTCTCTTCTCGCTGGAGACCGGGGCAGGAGTGAAGGCATCAGAATCGGCGCATGCGCATAGCACTATCCGGCGCCATTTTACTGAAGACTAGTGATGAGCGAGCATGTTCGCTACTGCTCGGTGCTCGCCCGAGCATCTCACTGCTCGAGATGCTCGGTGCTCGCCGAGCATTTCCGGGGTTGCTCAGCGGGAGATCGGGTCTCCTCCCTGCATGTTTGGCGGTCTTTAGAGAGCCAATGAACATGCAGGGATTGCCTGCCACTCACTGTAATGCCATAGACATGTTGGTTGTGGCAGTACAGTGATTGCCTGGCCGCACAGCGTCATCAGGCTATATCAGACCTGGCGCCGCCATGCTCGTCACAGTCACTCTGGAATAAGACAGTGTAGGGAGAGGTGCTGCTGAGCTAGGGAGAGATTTGCTTATTTCTAATTAGTGTAGGTGTACCAAACAATATTAGAGACACAAATCCATCTCAACAAACAGTCCTTCTGAGGACCAATTCATCTGCAGAGATATCAGGCAGGCAGTGTATATACGCAGGCAGGCAGGGTATATAGCAGACTGCTGTGCACATAGGACAAGAGGCTCCATTCCAGTTTTGTCTGCTGCTTCTATTAGATATTTCCAGAAATAGGCCCAGGTCTCAGGGGCCAGGAATAATTTTTTTTTGCATTTTAATCCTCATTACTAGCTTAAAAAGCAATCCAGAGAACACAGTTTTTCTGCGCCATTTGCTTGTTGGCACTGCAGAATACAGCCAGGTCCTTTTCATATTACAGCGCTAAAAATCCAGCTATTTAAAACTGTGGTTTGTTCGTCACACGGATCACATATAATTGCGCTGAAAATACTGCCATTTCTGGCCTCCATTAAAAATGTGTTTCAGTGTATCAGTGAAGAAATTGACACCAGTTTCTTGTTCAAAATAGTTACCTACAGGCCAGGTATTCAAAACTGTGTTTTCTCCGTCACACTGATCACATATACGTTTACAGAAAATACTGCCATTTCTGGCCTCCATTAAAAAAAAATTTCTGTGTGTCAGTGAAGCAATTGACACCAGATTGCTGTTCAAAATAGTTACCTACAGGCCAGGTATTTAAAACTGTGTTTTCTCCATCACACGGATCACATATACGTTTTCAGAAAATACTGCCATTTCTGACCTCCATTACATTTTTTTTTCAGTGTGTCAGCAAAGTTTTTGACACCGGTTTGCTGTTCACAATAGTTACCTACAGGCCAAGTATTTAAAACTGTGTGTTCTCCATCATACGGATCACATACACGTTTTCAGAAAATACTGCCATTTCTGACCTCCATTAACAATTTGTTTCAGTGTGTCAGTGAAGCAATTGACACCAGATTGCTGTTCAAAATATTTACCTACAGGCCAGGTATTTAAAACTGTGTTTTCTCTGTCACACGGATCACATATACGTTTTCAGAAAATACTGCCATTTCTGACCTCCATTAAAAAAAATTTCAGTGTGTCAGTGAAGCAATTGACACCAGATTGCTGTTCAAAATAATTACCTACCGGCCAGGTATATAAAACTGTGTTTTCTCCATCACACAGATCACATATATGTTTTCATAAAATACTGCCCTTTCTGGCCTCCATTAAAACAAATTTTCAGTGTGTCAGTGAAGCAATTGACAACAGATTGCTGTTCAAAATAGTTACCTACAGGCCAGGTACTTAAAACTGTGTTTTCTCTGTCACACGGATCACATATACGTTTTCAGAAAATACTGCCATTTCTGACGTCCATTAAAAATTTGTTTCAGTGTGTCAGTGAAGCAATTGACACCAGATTGCTGTTCAAAATAGTTACCTACAGGCCAGGTATTTAAAACTGTGTTTTCTCCAACACACGGATCACATATACGTTTTCAGAAAATACTGCCATTTCTGACGTCCATTAAAAATTTGTTTCAGTGTGTCAGTGAAGCAATTGACACCATATTGCTGTTCAAAATAGTTACCTACCGGCCAGGTATTTAAAACTGTGGTTTATCCATCACACGGATCACATATAAGTTCGCTTCAAATTCAGTCATTTGTTGTGAGCGTGGAAGATATTGTAGTCCATTTAAAATGGGCGAGGCACGTGGCAAGGATGTGATGGTGATGATGGTGCATGCAGAGGCCGAGGACGTGGTCAAGCTGAAATTGTGCCACAACAAAGACCCACATCTTCTCACTCGACTTTCCTGTCCCAATTAATAGGGGACCACAGAACACCACTATTGAACACAGAGCAGTGTGAAAAGGTTATTGGTTGGATAGCAGATAATGCTTCCAGTCACTTAGCCACCACCACCATCACCTTGTCTTCCACACGGTAAAGTCTCAGTAGCTGTGAGTCTAGTCCGCATATTCCTCACCCTGAACCTCCTTCCTCCCACCATGCCGAGTTCCCAGAGACAACTGATCCCACACTTGGACACTCCGATGAGCTGTTCACTTTTCCATTTATAGATTCGGGCCCATCGCCCTGTCCACTTGAAGCGGGGGAAGAGGAGATCGCATGTAGCAATGCACAAATATTTGAGCAGCCTCGGTTACATGAAGGCGACGGTGGGAAAGTGTCACAAGAGGTGGACGATGATGAGACACAATTGCCAGAAAATCAGGAGGAGGACCAGAGTGCGGAAGTGGAAGACGAGGTGGTGGATGATACAGTAACTGACCCAACCTGGCAGGAGGACATGCTGAGCGAGGAGAGTAGCACACAGGGAGAGGGGGGCAGAGCATCCCAACAGGCAGGAAGAAGCAGTGTGGTGGCCGCAGAAAGAAGGCAGGCAACCTTTCCCCGTAACACCAACACAAAGGAAGTTGCCAGTACAACTGTTTGGTCTTCCCGAGTCTGGTTGTTTTTTAAAGACTGTGCTGATAACCCCAAAAAGGCCATTTGCACCACCTGCCAGGCCAGCATCAGCAGGGGTGGCAAAACTACCAGCCTGACCAACACAAGCATGATCAGGCACATGGCAGCAAAGCACCCAACTTTGTGGGCCGAACCTCAGGGTCCAGGAACAGTGTTTGCCAGTGGCACCATTGATTCTTCTGCTGTTGTGCATGCAAGCCAATCCCCTGTCCATGGTGCATGCGAAGATGCCTCCTGCCCTGCACCTGTCGTTGCACACTCTCAAGTAACAGCATCAGGATGCACGCTCTACAGGCCACAGTCCTAAATTCCCACATTTCACGACTACTTGCGCTCGAAATGTTGCCTTTTAGGCTTGTGGAGACGGAAGCATTCCACAACCTGATGGCGGTGGCCGTCCCTTGGTACTCGGTCCTCAGCCGCCACTATTTCTCCCAGTGTGCAGTCCCCGCATTACACAAGCATGTGTCCCAAAACATTAGCCGTGCCCTCAACAACGCAGTTACCAAGAAAGTCCACCTCACCACGGACACGTGGAAAAGTGCTTGTGGGCAGGGATGGTACATCTCGCTGACGGCATGCTGGGTTAACATAGTGGAAGCCGGGACCCAGTCGGACCTTGGGACGGAACACGTCCTCCCGATGCCAAGGATTGCGGGCCCTAGGTCAATCAGGGTTGCCCCCACAGTCTACAGCTCCTGCACCTCATCCTCCTCAGCCTCCTCCCCCTCTTCAGCCTCCATCTCCAAAATGACCACATCAGTCACAAGCTGGAAGCACTGCAGCACTGCCTCGGCCAAGCGGCAACAGGCTGTGCTGAAGCTAATATCCTTAGGTGACAAACCGCACAATGCTGAAGAGTTGTGGACAGCTCTGAAAGAACAGGCAGATCTGTGGTTCACACCGCTGAGCCTACAGCCAAGCATGGTCGTGTGTGACAATGGTCGGAACCTGGTGGCGGCTCTGAGGCGAAGCGAGCTCACACACGTACCATGCCTGGCCCATTTGCTTAACCTGGAGGTTCAGTGGTTTTTAAAATCCTACCCGGAGCTCCCGGATCTGCTTTTTAAAGTACGCCGCCTGTGTGCCCATTTTAGAAAGTCACCTACAGCTTCCGTCGCCCTTGCTGTGTTTCAGAAGCGTTTGCAGCTTCCGGCTCACAGAGTGGTATGTGATGTCCCCATGCATTGGAACTCTACACTGCATATGTTGGGAAGGATTTGTGAGCAAAAGAGGACAGTTGTTGAGTACCAGCATCAACAAGGCCGTCGGTATTCAGTTCAGACTCCACACATAAGACCTCAGGAGTGGACATGGATGTCAGACATATGTACCATCCTCCAAAACTTTGAGGACTCCACCAAGATGGTCACCATCCCGCTTCTCTTTCTTCTGAAACGCTCTCTGCTCACAATCAAAGAGGATGCATTGCAGGCAGGGCACGGTGAGATGGAGCAAGGAACCATACAGGGTGATTACACACAGCCCAGCCTCATCTCATCCCAACGTAGATTGGGTGACAATGAGGAAGAGGAGGAGGAAGAACAGGAGCTAGTTTCATGCTCTATAGATGGTACTACCTGCACAACTGTCATACCGTCTGTTCAGCGTGGATGGCCAGAGGACAAAGAGGAGGAGGAGGAGGAGGAGAGCATGGTCAGTCATCCTCTTGGTGAGGACACAGAAGTCTTGCCTGTTAGCAGTCTGACTCGCATGGCTGAGTTTGTTACGCTGCCTTTCCCATGACCCTCGCGTTCTCAAAATTTTGGGTGACAGTCATTACTGGTTGGTGACACTTCTAGACCCACGCTACAAGGAGAACTTTACATCTCTTATTCCTGAGGCGGACAGGTCTACAAAAATGGGGCAGTACCAAAAGGCCCTTGTTGCGTAACTATTAAAAAAATTCCCATCTGAAAACGCTGGCGGCAGAGGTCACAGTTCATTGGACAACCAAGGACTACAGGCGAGAGAGACACAAATGCAATCCAGCAGAGGCAGGGGAGCACTGTCAAAGTTCTGGGACACTTTTCTCAGACCCTCCCATCGCACAGACCTTGAGGTGCGGGGTACTCTCACAAGGAGTGCAAAGTTTGGGAAGGTGCTGAGAGAGTACCTTTGCAACCATGCCAACGTCATCCTTGATTCCTCTGTGCCTTTTAATTATTGGGGTATCCAAGCTGGATACGTGGAATGAACTGGCTCTCTACGCCTTGGAGGTCCTGGGCTGCCCTGCCACTAGCTTTTTATCAGAGCGGGTTTTTAGTGAGGCTGGTGGAATTATAACTGATAAGCGCATCTGCCTGTCAACTGAAAATGCTGACAGGCTGACTCTTATAAAAATGAACAAGGGCTGGATTGGGCCAGACTTCTCAACACCACCGAATGATAGCAGCGTAACATAAACTCAAATCCAGTGTCTTTTTTTGGGAGGTGTATTCCCATGCACCTCTTCACACACACACATGGGTATACGCTTCCTGATTTTGGCTATTTGCTCTTGTCCTCCTCCTTCTCCTCATCCTCATCCTCCACCATCATATCACCAGGGTGACCGTGGTCCGTGATGGGCTTTTTCCTAAAATTGGTCAGCCATTGGACTCACTGCATACCCTATAACTGTATAGCAGACCCTCTCCTTTCTAATAGGAACATGTTGTACTTGTTACTGTGGCCCTACTCTATGTATCTTTAAATTCTTAGTGGGGTGTTTCCTAAATTTGGTCAGCCGTTGGACTCACTGCATACCCTATAACTTTATAGCAGACTCTCTCCTTTCTAATGGGAATTTGTTGTTACTGTGGCCCTGCTCTATGTGTCTTTAAATTCTTAGTGGGGTTTTTCCTTAAATTGGTCAGCCGTTGGACTCACTGCATACCCTATAACTGTATAGCAGACCCTCTCCTTTTTAATGGGAATTTGTCATTACTGATATACTGACATTCTGTGCACTCACTCTATATCAGCTCCTCCCTTCTCCCCTCTGATACTCTACTGACATCTCCACTGCAAACAATCCTCTACCTCCATACAGCACTCAAAACGTTCATACAAATCATTGCACCACCTGCTCTTTCTCTTCTTTCTCCTTTTACTAGTCGCAGGCGACATCTCCCCCAACCCTGGGCCCCCCTCCACTAGCATACATTACTCTCCTCCAGCGGCATATAGAAACCCTGCTAATCTTATTAATGTTCAGTGCATGCCCTCTCCTATCGATTTCCATTGTGCTTTCTGGAACGCACGGTCTGTGTGTAACAAACTAACTTACATCCTTGATTTTTTCCTCTCTAATTCCCTTAACCTTCTGGCTATCACTGAAACCTGGATTCAGCAGCCAGACACCACCGCTGCTGCTGCTCTCTCGTTTGGTGGGCTGAAATTTTCACATACTGCCAGACCTGGCAACAGACAGGGTGGAGGTGTTGGTCTGCTCCTTTCCTCACAATGTGCTTTCCAGGTCATCCCGTCGGTTCCCTCAGTTATGTTTCCTTCCTTTGAAGTCCACACCATCAGACTCTTTAAACCCTTCTCCCTGCGAGTGGCAGTTGTGTATCGCCCTCCAGGCTCCTCCCACCAGTTCTTGGATCACTTTGCCACCTGGCTTCCTCACTTTCTATCCTGTGACATCCCCACCCTCATCATGGGCGACTTTAACATCCCCATCGATGATCCCCTCTCCCAATCTGCCTCTCTTCTACTTTCTCTAACCTCTTCATTCCTGTTTTTTTCCAGTCTCTGCTCGCTGGATGACTTTACCAACTCCCCTCTCCCGCTCTCGGACCACAACCTTCTTTCCTTCTCTGTTAAGAATTGTCTCCTCACCCGGGACACCCCCACTTACTACACTTATAGGAATACACGTACCATTAATACCGAGCAGCTTATGGACAATCTCCACACATCTTTAGCCACCATCTCCTCAATCTCTTGTCCAGACTTAGCATTGTCACACTGCAATAATACACTGAAGAGTGTCCTAGATGAAGCAGCTCCTTCTACTCGCAGAAAGACCCAACACAGACAACGGCAGCCGTGGCACATGATGCAAACACGTTTTCTTCAACGTTGCTCAAGGTGTGCTGAGTGTCAGTGGAGAAAATCTTTTTTAGCAGAGGACTTCATCCACTTTAAATTCATGCTCAAAACCTATAACTCTGCCCTTCATCTGGCCAAACAATCCTACTTCACCACCCTCATCACATCAATGTCCAACAATCCAAAACGACTTTTCGAAACCTTAAACTCCCTCCTGAAACCTAAATCACAGGCCCCCACCACCAACCTCAGCGGGGAGGATCTGGCCACTTATTTCTTTGAAAAAATAAACCACATCCATCAGGACATCTCAGCCCAATCTCCTCAGTGCCTGGATCCCCTTCCCTGCCGCACTTCAAGCTCACTTGCCATCTTTGAGCCTGTTACAGAAGAAGAAGTTACCCAGCTCCTCGCTTCTCGGCCTATAACCTGCAACAGTGACCCCATTCCTTCACATCTCCTGTAGTCCCTCTCACCGGTGGTCACCACTCACCTGACTAAAATATTTAACCTCTCTCTTTCTTCAGGTATCTTTCCCTCCTCATTTAAACTTGCCATCATAACCCCTTTACTTGAAAAGCCATCCCTGGACCAGAACTGCACTGCTAACTACAGACCTATCTCTAATCTTCCTTTCATCTCTAAACTCCTGGAACGCTTGGTCCACTCCCGTCTAATCCGCTATCTCTCAGATAACTCTCTCCTTGACCCTCTACAATCTGGTTTCCGCTCCTTACACTCCACTGAAACTGCCCTCACTAAAGTCTTTAATGATCTACTAACAGCCAAATACAAAGGTCACTGCTCCCTGCTGATTCTCCTGGATCTCTCTGCAGCATTTGACACTGTGGATCACCAGCTCCTCCTCACTATGCTCCGCTCTATAGGCCTCAAGGAAACCGTTCTCTCCTGGTTCTCCTCCTACCACTCTGACCGCTCCTTCACTGTATCTTTTGCTGGCTCCTCTTCCCCTCCTCATCCCCTTACTATCGGGGTTCCGCAGGGCTCAGTCCTAGGCCCCCTCCACTTCTCTCTATACACTGCCCCTATTGGACAAACAATCAGCAGATTTGGGTTCCAGTATCATCTCTATGCTGATGACACCCAATTATACACTTCTTCCCCTGACATCACCCCTACCCTAATATAAAATACCAAGGATTGTTTGTCTGCTGTGTCTAACATCATGTCCTCCCTCTATCTTAAACTGAATCTCTCCAAAACTGAACTTATTGTGTTTCCCCCCTCTACCAACCTAACTCTACCTAACATCGAAATTACCTTGGAGGGTTCAACCATAACTCCCAAGCAGCACGCCCGCTGCCTTGGGGTCATATTCGACACTAACCTTTCCTTTACTCCCTATATCCGATCACTCACTCGCTCTTGTCACCTTCATCTTAAGAACATCTCCAGAATCCGATCTTTTCTCACTTTTGAAACTGCTAAAGCTCTTACTGCCGCTCTTATTCACTCTCGTCTGGACTACTGCAACTCTCTTCTGATCGGTCTCCCTCTTACCAAAATTTCCCCTCTCCAATCTGTCCTGAATGTGGCAGCCAGGGTCGTATTTCTGTCCAGCCGCTTCACCGATGTCTCCACCTTGTGCCAGTCATTACACTGGTTACCCATTCGCTACAGGGTCCAATATAAACTCATTGCTCTCACCCACAAAGCTCTCCACAGTTCTGCACCACCTTATATCTCCTCTCTCATCTCAGTCTATTGTCCTACACGTGCCCTCCATTCCACAAATGACCTAAGACTAACATCCCCCATAATCCGAACCTTGCACCTCCGTCTCCAAGACTTCTCTCGTGCTGCACCAGTTCTCTGGAATGCTCTACCCCAGACGATCCGATTGATGCCTAGCCCCGATGTCTTCAAGTGCGCTTTAAAAACCCATCTCTTTAAACAAGCCTACCACCTCAAATACCCAGTAAACTAACTTTCCCCTGTTCCCTCCTAAATACTATTCAGAATCTGCTCCCTACTGTTCATCTGTCTCTACACCCTCCATGCACACGATAACTGCACTCGGTAATTGAGTATTGCACTTGACCATACAGGCTGTTGACCGGATCATACAGCTTTATATGATAATCCCGACTTATTATAATTGTCAGACCTGAAATAACAAGCACTTTCCACCTATTGTGTCCCCCCATTTCCTTGTAGAATGTAAGCTTGTGAGCAGGGACCTCACTCTTGATGTAACTGTTTAAACTGTCTCACCTTGTATTGAATTTATTGTTTGTACATGTCCCCGCTTAATTGTAAAGTGCTGTGGAATATGTTGGCGCTATATAAATAAAAATTATTATTATTACTGTGGCCCTGCTCTATGTATCTTTAAATTCTTAGTGGGCTTTTTCCTAAAATTGGTCAGCCGTTGGACTCACTGCATACCCTATAACTGTATAACAGACCCTCTCCTTTCGAATGGGAACATGTCGTACTTGTTACTGTGGCCCTGCTCTATGTGTCTTTAAATTCTTAGTGGGTGTTTTCCTAAATTTGGTCAGCCGTTGGACTCACTGCATACCCTATAACTTTATAGCAGACTCTCTCCTTTCTAATGGGAATTTGTTGTTACTGTGGCCCTGCTCTATGTGTCTTTAAATTCTTAGTGGGGTTTTTCCCAAATTTTGGCAGCCCTTGCAGTCACAGAATGGGCATTACCACTATAGGAGACCCGCTCTTTTATAATGGGAACATTTTTTTTACTGAGACCCTCCTCTATGTCTCTTCACAGGGGTATTGGGTGGAATCTGAATTTTTGGCAGCCCTTGCAGCCACTGCATACGCTATAACAGTAGAGGAGACCTACTTGTTAATAATGGGAACAACAAAGCATAGCCAGCTGATGGCTCTCTAACAATAGTGAGGGCCGACTGCTGGCCTTTTAAGAATAGTAAGGGTCGCCTGATGGCCCTATAAAAATAGGCTTTGTGACTTTTAGAGTCCCTCCATCATAAATGAAACAGGATGTGTCTGATGATGTGTCACACACCACATTGCCAGATAAGGTTGTAAAATGTTAAAATGACATTTCGCGGTGAATGCATTTGTCTTAAAAAATAACGTAAAAAAAAAACAGTAGGATCTTTCTTTAGTATAAAAAACAGAGTCACCAATGTAACCTCAATGTAATCACATTGTTCAGCTCCTGCACCTCCTCTTCCATCTCTGAAATGACCACGTCAGTCACAAGCTGAAAGCACTGCAGCACTGCCTTGGCCAAGCGGCAACAGGCTGTGCTGAAGATAACATGCTTAATGCTTAGGTGACAACTGCCCAGCGCTGCAGAGTTGTTGAAAACTGTAACACAGCAGCCTGATCTGTGGCTCTCACCACTGAACATACAGCCAGGCATGGTCGTGTGTGACAATGGGCGGAACATGGTGAGGGAGAAATGACAGCCGGAGTAGATACGTTTTCCCTTTATGCCAGTCCTTTCACCGAGCTAAAGAATATGGCTGTGGTGAAATACAACTCCCACTGAGAAGCTGTTTTAGATTGAAAAACTTTATGCCCACCAGAGGATTTGATTCTGAGTGCTCACCTTTCTCCCCCGCTCAAGAGCCCCATAGCAGCTGCAAAGTTAGCGCTATCATGAACTCTCCTGAGGTAGAGGCCAGGGCACACCACAGGATTCTCTGGTGGGACCATCCAACCCTGCCGAGAAGCAGTCCTGGCTAAGAAAAGTGTGTGGGAAGGTTCCCAGACACTCTATGGCTGCTTTTTTACTGAGGTGGAAACACACGCAAACACGGGGAGAACATACAAAGTCCTTGCAGATGTTGTCCTTGCTGGGATTTGAACCCAGGATCCAAGCGCTGCAAGGCTTCAGTGCTAACCACTGATCCAATGTGCTGCCATTCACGCTCTAATATCTAACAGGCTGGAGAAACTTGCACCTACTGCTACTCTATCTTCAGCTCCTTTGTGAGAAACTAATGTATTTGGGCAGCCACTCCGTCTACCAAATATAATTCCTGAGAAGGAAATTGGGGATGGCTTCGCTACTGGTACTGGGGGCAGTGCTAATACCATGGCATCGTACCATAGTTTACTGGAAATATTCCAGGCTGGTAGGAGGCAAGCAAATTCCCACAGAAAAGTACCAGCAGTAATGTTCAGGAACCCGCGCTTGTAGAAGGCGGAGACAACACAGGTAGAAATAGTGACGGCTGGGGACCGAGTATGGACAGAGGCATGAGGCATGAGTTTGTGAAAAGCTTCCGCCTCCACGAGCCTAAAAGACCACATTTCAAGTGCAAGAAGCTGCCCAGAAATCTGGCAGTTTAGTATTGCGGCCTGTAAGTGGGTGGGTGGCTAGCTGCGTACCTGTGCTTGCATTCCAAGTAACAGAAAACTAAGCAGATGGTGGTCTCTATCATCATCACGGCCTCACCTTGGCACTATGAACTCTCGTGAAGGAGAAGCCAGGGCCCACCGGAGGAGTCTCCGGTTTTCTGGTGGGTCCGTCCATCCCTGCCGAGAAGCAGCCCTGGCTAAGAAAAGTGTGGGGGAAGGTTCCCAGACACTCTATGGCTGCTTTTTTAATGTGGATCGGACGTGCTTATGCATGTTATTTCTCAATCCGCATTGCAGATCAGGCCATTGCCCAACTCCTGAAGTCATGAAATTAAATGCGCAAAGAAAGATACCGGGAGAAATAGTGGCGGCTGGGGACCAAGTATGGATACCCGATCGCCGCCGCCATAAGATTGTGGATAGCCTCCACGAGCCTAAAAGGCCACATTTCAAGTGCAAGTAGCTGGCAAAAATTTGGCAGTATAGTATTGCAGCCTGTGGGTGGGTGGCTGGCTGCATACTTGCGCTTGCATTCCAAGGAAGGGGGAAGGGACAACTGAATGCTGCACTGATTGTTGCAAGTCTGCAACGACAGGTGCATAGCGGGAGGCATCTTCGCATGCGCCAAGGATCACTTCCGATGGGCACACTTTTAGTCAGTGACCTGGGAGTCAGAGATGCTTCCAGAGGTCTTCCCCATGCTGTTCCCATGTCTTTTCAGCACTGTATGCATGTGTCTGATGATGTGTCACATGCCACATGGCCAGATAAGGTTGTAAAATGTTAAAATGACATTTCCCCGTGAATGCATTTGCCTTGGTTGAAAGCAATGCAAAAGTGCAAAAACACATCAAAAACGCTACGTGTGAACATAGCCCAAGGTATGGAGGAGTATTTTTGTTTTTGGTTATTTATTTTGCCTTATATACAAGTCATTACCCTGGAAAGGAAGTTCCTTAACATATTTCCCAGGAAAATCCATTTTGGTTTAGTTTTTGTATGTTTTATTGTGAGTCCGTAAAAGTGGCGTAATACTCTGACAACGTTGTTGACAGCAGTGACCTGGGAGTCAGAAATGCTTCTAGGGGTCTTCCCCATGGTGTTACAATGTCATTTGAGCACTATTCCCATCGATTTGGGCAATTTTTAGGCCCTCTACAGACCGCCAGAGAGAGCCGCCTGAAAAATACTCGAGTTTCCCATAGTCTTACATTGAGCTCGTTGCTCGGGTCGAGCACCCGAGTATTCCAATTTGCTCAACCCGAGCAACGAGTACCCAAGCATTTTAGTGCTCGCTCATCACTAGCCAAGGTGTCACTAGACATCAAGTCTTGGAATCTCTAAGGCTTGCGGGACAAACGTCTGTATCTTACACATCCTCCAGTGCTTCTGCCTCCTCCACCTCCTCTAGGGTCTCTCCACCTGCGCCCTCAACCTCTGCCTTAATGAGACACACATTCCAACAGTGTAGAGAGAATCCCTCCGTACTGCGCAGCCATGGCTCACCGCAATCAGGCAGTATTTAAATTAATATGCCTTGTATATCGCAGTCATGCAAATCAAAAGTTTTGGACAGCTATCCATGCCGAGTTTGAGAAATGGCTGTCTCGACTGAACCTGGAGCCAGGGAAGGCCATGTGTGATAACGTTGCAAACCTGGTGGCGGCCCTACGCCAGGGCAATCTCACACATTTGCCTTGCATGGCTCGCATCCTCAACCTGATGGTATGGCAATTTCTCCTCCACTATCCCGGTCTGGATGCGCTGCTGCAGAAACCATGGTCTCTGTGTGCTCCCACCATTCGCAACCCACGGGTCATCGACTTGCATCGCTACAGAGATCTTTTGGCCTACTGGTTAACCGGTTGATATGCAATGTGCCGACATGGTGTAATTTCACTCTGCACAAGTTGCAGCGACTGTGGCAGCAGCAACGAGCCCTGATGCAGTATCTCATGTCGTATAGCCTGGGCAAATGCAGTATGGATGTTGTGTAAATCACACTTGCGGATTGGACACTGATGAAGGACGTCTGCACCCTTCTGCACATTTTAGAAATGGCTGCTAAAGTGGTTAGTGCTGACGATGCCATCATCAGCATCTCTATTCCGGTCATCTACATGCTGGAGCCCACTTTGAATAGTCTGCGGGAGGAAGTGGTGGTGGTCGCAGGGGAAGAGGAGGAAGCAGAGAAGGATGCGGAAGGGTTAACAATATCTCTAATTTCCAGTCTGTCGTCTCACATGCGGTTGCCATGGGAAGAACAAATAGAGGAGGACGAGGAGGAGGAGGTGGTGCAACAGTTAAGAGATGAAGAGGATAATGATTCACTCTCTGTTGTCCATGGTTGACAGGAGGGGATGGAGGAAGCAAGCTTGAGTGTTATCCCGCCACCAACAAACTATGGACTTAGACCTCATGAAAGAGACCGACCCTTGAGCGTCTTCTTGTAGCACTATCTGCAACATGATTGTTGCCCATATTGTTAGGATTCAAATTAGTGCTGACTACTGGGTTGCGACTCTGTTCGATCTACGGTCCAAAAGTAAATTTTGCTAGTTGTTTCTTCCCCTGGAAAGGGACGCGCCGCTCATGCTGCAGTATCAAAACATGCTTGAAGACAATCTTGAGAGTGGCTTTCCTCAAGACAGCAGCGAGGCACACAGTGTTCATTGCGGTCATAGACTTACAACCCCGGGAACATTGAGTTGTCAGCACAAAAACATTAGCACCCTTGCAGCACTGGGGTCTTGGGTTCCAACCCCACCAAGGACAACATCTGCAAGGAGTTTGTATGTTCTCCCGATGTTTGCGTTGGTTTCCTCTGGGTGCTCATTTTCTTCCCACACTCCAAAGACATACTGATAGGAAATTTAGATTGTGAGACCTGATGGGGACAGTGGCACTAATGTCTGTAAATGCCTGTAAAGTGCTGTGGAATTATCGGCACTATATAAGTGAGTAAAATAAATAAATAAATAGAAATTGATGCCTCTTTAGTAGTCTGCCAAAAATTATTGGAAATGTTTCGTCTCTAAGTTCGGTCTCCTTCATTTGTGTTGAGAGAACTTGGCAGAGCTCTCAGAGCACCACCAGGCCTACACCTATCACTCATCCACCAGTTACTGATCTAACTTTAAGCAAGAAATACTGCTCAAAGCCCTGTCCAATGATTAAATGTGGCATGGTTTCAGGACCACGCTGTTTGCACAAATAATTTATATTGTGAAATGTGGACTCCTGGCTAGAGCACAATACAAGCACACAATAATTACTAGATAAAATGTGGCCTGCTTTATGTAGCACGGTAGTAACAGAAAAAAATTAGATTTTTTACTGTGGGCGAGCCTTGGATACGGCAGAATCTCAGCGCAAAATAATTACAACCTCAGATGTGGAGAACAATATCAGCACCAAAGAATTAAAAGATGAAATGTAGCCTGCTTTAGGTAGCATGATAGTAAGAAAACCAATTTTGATTTTATCATGTGTACCCCTGTATGGAGAATAATACAAGCACCCAAAAATTTCAAACTGACATCTGGCCCACTGTATCACATTACTAATAGAAAAAATATTTTTTTTTACTGTGGATGAGGCCTGTACAAAATAGAATTTATGCTCCAAACAATTTCAAACTGACATCTGGCCTGCTGTATGACGTTACTAACAGAAGAAATAATTTATTTTACTGTGCATGAGGCCTGAATACAATAGAATATATGCTACAAGAAATTTCAAACTGAGATCTGGTCTGCTGTATCATGTTAGTAACAGAAGAAATTATTTTTTTTTTTTACTGTCGATGAGGCCTGTATACAATAGAATATATGCTCCAAGAAATTTCAGACTGAAATCTAGCCTGCTGTATGACGTTACTAACAGAAGAAATAGTTTATTTTACTGTGGATGAGGCCTGTGAACAATAGAATATATGATCCAAGAAATTTCAAACTGAGATCTGGCCTGCTGTATCACGTTACTAACAAAAGAAATTAAATTTCTTACTGTGGGTGAGGCCTGTATACAGTAGAATATATGCTCCAGGAAATTTCAAACTGACATCAAGCCTGCTGGATGACATTACTAACAGAATAAATTATTTTTTTTACTGTAGATGAGGCCTGTATAACATAGAATATATGCTACAAGAAATTTCAAACTGAGATCTAGCCTGCTGTATCACATTAGTAACAAAAAAAAGATTATTTCACTCTGCACCATCTCTGCATACAGCTGAATTTCACCACCACAAAATGACAAACTTAGATATGGCAGGCTGTATCACGATTGTCACAGAAAAAAATGTTTTTTTTAGTCTGCATGAGCTCTGCATACAGCTGAGTTTCAAAGCCACAAAATAACAAGCTGAGATGTGGCATGCTGTATCACGTTTGTAACAGGCAAAATTCGATTTTTAAAGGTGTACTCGTGCATGAAGTACAATAGAAGCAGAGCACAACAGAGTTCTATGCTGAAATGTGCCCTCCTGTCTTTATCTGGACCTCACTAATGGCACAACAAAAAAATCTGCTGAAAGGTTGATTTCACAGCCACACAGGACACTAACTATCTAAACTATCTGACTTTGAAGCAACCACCTAGCTAACTAGCTAAAATCTCTCAGCATCCAGGAGCAGACCAGGAGTAGCCTCTCTCATATGTTATAGTCACAAAACAACATGTCTGATCTTTATATAGAGAGGGACATGTGATTTCAGCAGCCAATGGCATAAGCCCTTGTGTCTGGACATTGTGGATGGTTCCTGCGCCCTGATTGGCTAGCCGCAATTTGCACACATAAAGTTAGGGGGAAAAAAGAAAGATTACAGGCACGCCGCTCCTCTGACCTCTCTCCACCCACTCCCCTCATCAAATACGTCCCCCTCCGCTCATCATACTGCACCACTATCCTAGCCATAGAGATAAAAATACTGTAGTGAAAACGCAATCATTTCCTGCACTTTTACCAAATTTTGCCGATTTTAAGTAAAAATGCTCGCTTGTCCGGTCACGAATCCGAATGTGCAATATTCGTCCCAAATTTGAACTGGCGATTGTTTTTCGAACATGTTCGCTCATCTCTATGCAACACAACCCCAAAGCATGATTGATCTACTCCCATGCTTAATGGTTGGCGAGATGTTCTTTTCCTGAAATTCTGTTCCTTTTTTTCTCCACACATACCTTTGATCATTGTGGCCAAAGAGTTCTATTTTAACCTCATTGGTGCACAGGACTTGTTTCCAAAATGCATCAGGCTTGTTTATATGTTCTTTTGCATATACTTCTGATGCTGAATTCTATGATGAGGACGCAGGAGACGTTTTCTTTTGATGACTATTCCATGAAGGCCATATTTGTGCAAGAGTCTTTGAACAGGAGAACAATGTACCACAACTCCAGAGTCTGTTAAATCTTTCTGAAGGTCTTCTGCAGTCAAGCAGGTGATCTGATTTCCCTCTCTATCAATCCTACGAGCAGTGGAATTTTGCTTCGTCTTCCAGACCTTATCTTGACCTCCACTGTTCCTATTAACTGCCATTTCTTAATTACATTTCACACTGAGAAAAGGGCAATTTGAAAATGCTTTGCTATCTTCTTATAGTCTTCTCCTGCTTTGTGGTTCTCCACCATTTTCATTTTCAGAGTGCTAGGCTGCTGCTTAGAAGAACCCATGGCTGCTGTTGTTTGGCACAAGGATAGAGGAGGCTGGGTTTTTATAAAGCTGGGAAATTTGCATCACCTGGCCTTTCCTAACTATGATAGTGAACAAGCCATAAATCTAACAGGCTAATTAAGGTTTGAAACATTGGTCAAATTTATCTGCGCACACAAATCTTCAAGGGTGCCCAAACTTTTGCATTGGCCCATTTTCCTTTTTGTAATTTTTAAAATGAAAAAAATTAAAAAATTTTTTTGCCTAAAATATAATTTAAATGTGTCATCTTTAACTTTAGGCCTTAACTGTTCACAATAACAGTAATTTTGCCCACGGTTGCCCAAACTTTTACATGCCATTGTATTGTGTCATCACTAGTGTTGAGCGAGCACTAAAATGCTCGGGTGCTCGAAGCTCGGGCCGAGCTCGCCATGATACTCGGGTGCTCGACCCGAGCAATGAGCCCAATGTTAGTCCATGGGAGACTCGAGCATTTTTGCGGTGGCACCCCCGGCAGTCTTTTAAAAGCCTAACAAGTGCCCAAAACGATAGTGACAGTGCTCAAATGACATGGGGACAGCATGGGGATCGCCCCAGGAAGCATTTCTGACCCCCAGGTCACTGCTGTCAACAACGTGGTTAGAGGTATTAAGCCACTTTTACGGGCTCACAATAAAACGTTCAAAAACGAAAGTGAAACTTTTTTCCTGTGAAATATGTTAAGGAACATCCTTTCCAGGGAAAAGACTTGTGTATAAGTTAAAATAAATGACCAAAAACAAAAATACTCCTCCACACCTTCGGCTATGTTCACAAGTAGCATTTTTTATGCGTTTTTGCACTTTTGTATTGCTTTCAACTATGACAAATACATTCACCGGGAAATGTCATTTTAACATTTTACAACCTTATCTGGCCATGTGCTGTGTGACACATGCATAAAGTGCTGAAAAGACATGGGAACAGCATAGGGAAGACCCCCGGAAGAATCTCTGACTCCCAGGTCACTGTCTAAAAGTGTGCCCATCATAAGTGATCCTTGCCGCATCAGAAGATGCAGACTTGCAACTATCCCCATGCAAGTTCTAGTCCCAGGGCAGTGTTCAATTGTACCTCCCCCATTCCTTGCAATACAAGCGCAAGTATGCAGCCTGCCACCCACCCACCCCCAGGCTGCAATACCATACTGCTTGCTTGCTTGAACTTGAAATTGGGCCTTTTAGGCATGTGGAGGCGGAATCTGGCCACCACGTCATGGCTGTGTTGGCGGCCTGGAATCCATACTCAGTCCCCAGCCGCCCGGCGGCCGGGTGTCCACACACGGTCCCCAGCCGCCTGGGGGCAGTCGGGTGTCCATAAACGGTCCCCAGCCGCCCCTTGGAACATCCCCCCACACACTTTTCTTAGCCCGGCCTGCTTTAGGCAGCATTGGACGAGCCCACCAGAGAACCAGACTCCTCCGATGGGCCCTGACTTCTCCATCGGTGGAGTTGAGAGTGCCAAGGTGAGGAGCATGATGATGATGACAGAAGTTAGCATCTGCTATGTTTTATTTTAATGCAAGTGTAAGTGTGCAGCTTGCCACCCACCCACCCCCAGACTGCAATTCCATACTGCTAGCTTGCACTTGAAATGGGGCCTTTTAGTTTGGAGGAGGCCGAAGCTGGCCACTACCTCATGGCTGCTTCGGCAGCGAAGTATCCATACTCAGTCCCCAGCCGCCCCTATTTGTCCTGGTGTGCCTTATACATAAGATTAAGCGCGTATACCAAAACATTACCTGTGCCCTCCCCAGTGCATTTAGTGGGAAGGAGAGCCTATTCCGCTGTAGTGTGTGCATGCCAAACCCCTGTTCATGGTACATGCGAAGATGCCTCCCACCTTGCACCTGTCGTTGCAGACTTGCAACTATCCCCATTCAAGTCCTTGTCCCAGGGCAGTGTTCAATTGTACCTCTCCCATTCCTTGCAATGCAAGCGCAAGTATGCAGCCTGCCACCCACCCACCCCCAGGCTGCAATACCATACTACTTGCTTGCTTGCACTTTAAATTGGGCCTTTTAGGCATGTGGAGGCGGAATCTGGCCACCACGCCATGGCTGTGTCGGCGGCCTGGTATCCATACTCAGTCCCCAGTCGCCTGGTGGCCGGGTGTCCCCGCTTGCTCCCCAGCCTCCAGGGGGTGGCCGGGTGTCCATACTCGGTCCGCAGCCACCCCTATTTGTCCCGGTAACCTTTCCCACACTTTTCTCAGCCTGGCCTGCTTTAGGGCAGCATTGGCCGAGCCCACCGGACTATCAGACTCCTCCGGTGGGCCCTGGCTTCTCCATCAGGGGAGTTGAGAGTGCCAAGGTGAGGAGCATGATGAGGATGATAGAAGTTAGCATCTGCTTTGTTTTGTTGTAATGCAAGCGCATGTATCTAGTAGCGGCTAGGCCTGAGGTGGTCAGCGTTTTGGCGCATATCCTACCTCCTCCGAGGATTGCTGGATGTTTTCCTGCTACTATCCAAGTTCTATGACTCCCGTTAAAACAAAGCTTCAGGTGATAAATGATGGATGAGGTAGTGGCAAAGGAGAAAGAGCAGGAGGAACAGGGACCATTCACATCAATATCAGGCCAGTCAACCAGAAATGTCTTGTAGGATATGTTTCTTTAACAAAAGGAGCGGTTCGGCTACACAGTTATAGGGCATACAGTGAGTGCAATGCCTACCAAAAATTTCGAGGCACTCCAATGCCCCTTGGAAATGACATGGAGGTCAGAGGGCGTTAACTAAACCTTTTTTTCCATTTATAGCAACTGGGTCTCCTGTGCACTGTTGGCCTAAGCAGTGAATGGAAGGCTTTCCAAAAATCATGAGGAACTGAAATGCCCTTTACAAGAGCCATGTGTGGCACCCCAAGGGTCTGGTCACCACAGTAATAGAGATATTACGTCGGAGAGCAAGTGGGAGGTTTCCCGGTCAGAATCCCTTAAACATGCAACATCCTCCTGCCCCAGTCCTGGGAGGGGAGAATTCTGCCCTTATAAACTGGATCTGGGGCGGGGTTGAGTGAGTCAGAGAACAGAGAACAGTCAGAGTCAGAGTGAGAGCAAGGGAAAGTAACAGCAAGGAGCTCTGTAGGAGCTAGGAGCTAAAGACCAGGGGCTGGAAGCTGAACAGAGCTCGCCCTGGCAGAAGACAATAGGAACCGGACACAGGAATCCGAGGCTGTGAGGACTTATATATCCAGCAGCAGAAACCAGCCGGCAGGGGATTTCAGGTCCTCTGGCCATAGAAGCCCGGAGGCTCAGTCACAAGCAAGGGACCAGCACCGCCGTCGTGGAGTGGAGGCTAACAGAAGGCCCCAAGTCACCAGCCATACGGGTGAGCGCTACACGGTACACTCAGGGAAGTGGGCTACTTCTACCCGCTTAAAGCAAGGTAGCCAGGAAGAGTGCAGACAGACGGGGAGGCCTACAACTCCACCTGGCCAGGGGAACTCCTGCTTTCTCACAGACTGACCAGGCCTCTTATGCTAGCCAGTACTCCCGGGAGGGTCTACCTTATAATCATCAGTAAAGACCCTGAACTGCACTGCAAAGACTCTGAGTCATTCCTGCTGCGCTCGTGCACCATCACCCCCATCATCCACACTCACTGCCCTGAGGCTGTACTCCTCCCGTGGGGAGTTATCCCATTCTCTGCTGCGCACACACCACCAGTCTCAGCGGTCTGCCTCGCAGCGGTGGTACTCTCTGACCGCAATCCACGGGTGGCGCAGTCTGACAATTAACCTCAAAACCTAAGAAAGACTGCCACTGGTTTGACCAGCCTGAGCCACGGGACCGGGTCACCGCCACGGAGACTACAGACCCCAGAGACCCGGCACCGGGTATCCCACACACGTGTACACACGGCCCAGGGGGCGCGTCACATGCAGTACAGCATATTACGATCATAAGTCCCATTATTGGGGAGTGGGTTTCCCATAGTATTTGCTTATGCCTTGCAAGCAAAAGCTGCCAAAAATTAGGACGGAGCAACTTGCAATGCCCCTTGGAAGAGCCATGCAGTACAGCATATTACAAACATAAGTCCCATTATTGGGGAGTGGGACTCCCATAGTGTTTGCTTATGCCTTGCAAGCAAAAGCTGCCAAAAATTAGGATGGAGCAACTTGCAATGCCCCTTAGAAGAGCCATGCAGTACAGCATATTACAAACATAAGTCCCATTATTGGGGAGTGGGTCTCCCATAGTATTTGCTTATGCCTTGCAAGCAAAAGCTGCCAAAAATTAGGACGGAGCAACTTGCAATGCCCCTTACAAGAGCCATGCAGTACAGCATATTACAAACATAAGTCCCATTATTGGGGAGTGGGTCTCCCATAGTATTTGCTTATGCTTTCCAAGCAAAAGCTGCCAAAAATTAGGATGGAGCAACTTGCAATGCCCCTTACAAGAGCCATGCAGTACAGCATATTACAAACATAAGTCCCATTATTGGGGAGTGGGTGTCCCATAGTATTTGCTTATGCCTTGCAAGCAAAAGCTGCCAAAAATTAGGACGGAGCAACTTGCAATGCCCCTTACAAGAGCCATGCAGTACAGCATATTACAAACATAAGTCCCATTATTGGGGAGTGGGTCTCCCATAGTATTTGCTTATGCTTTCCAAGCAAAAGCTGCCAAAAATTAGGACGGAGCAACTTGCAATGCCCCTTACAAGAGCCATGCAGTTACAGCATATTACAAACATAAGTCCCATTATTGGGGAGTGGGTGTCCCATAGTATTTGCTTATGCTTTCCAAGCAAAAGCTGCCAAAAATTAGGACGGAGCAACTTGCAATGCCCCTTACAAGAGCCATGCAGTACAGCATATTACAAACATAAGTCCCATTATTGGGGAGTGGGTGTCCCACAGTATTTGCTTATGCCTTGCAAGCAAAAGCTGCCAAAAATTAGGATGGAGCAACTTGCAATGCCCCTTACAAGAGCCATGCAGTACAGCATATTACAAACATAAGTCCCATTATTGGGGAGTGGGTCTCCAATAGTATTTGCTTATGCCTTGCAAGCAAAAGCTGCCAAAAATTAGGACGGAGCGACTTGCAATGCCCCTTACAAGAGCCATGCAGTACAGCATATTACAAACATAAGTCCCATTATTGGGGAGTGGGTCTCCCACAGTATTTGCTTATGCTTTCCAAGCAAAAGCTGCCAAAAATTAGGACGGAGCCACTTGCAATGCCCCTTACAAGAGCCATGCAGTACAGCATATTACAAACATAAGTCCCATTATTGGGGAGTGGGTCTCCCATAGTATTTGCTTATGCCTTGCAAGCAAAAGCTGCCAAAAATTAGGACGGAGCAACTTGCAATGCCCCTTACAAGAGCCATGCAGTACAGCATATTACAAACATAAGTCCCATTATTGGGGAGTGGGTCTCCCATAGTATTTGCTTATGCTTTCCAAGCAAAAGCTGCCAAAAATTAGGACGGAGCAACTTGCAATGCCCCTTACAAGAGCCATGCAGTACAGCATATTACAAACATAAGTCCCATTATTGGGGAGTGGGTGTCCCATAGTATTTGCTTATGCCTTGCAAGCAAAAGCTGCCAAAAATTAGGATGGAGCCACTTGCAATGCCCCTTACAAGAGCCATGCAGTACAGCATATTACAAACATAAGTCCCATTATTGGGGAGTGGGTGTCCCATAGTATTTGCTTATGCTTTCCAAGCAAAAGCTGCCAAAAATTAGGACGGAGCAACTTGCAATGCCCCTTACAAGAGCCATGCAGTACAGCATATTACAAACATAAGTCCCATTATTGGGGAGTGGGTCTCCCATAGTATTTGCTTATGCCTTGCAAGCAAAAGCTGCCAAAAATTAGGACGGAGCAACTTGCAATGCCCCTTACAAGAGCCATGCAGTACAGCATATTACAAACATAAGTCCCATTATTGGGGAGTGCGTCTCCCATAGTATTTGCTTATGCTTTCCAAGCAAAAGCTGCCAAAAATTAGGACGGAGCAACTTGCAATGCCCCTTACAAGAGCCATGCAGTACAGCATATTACAAACATAAGTCCCATTATTGGGGAGTGGGTGTCCCATAGTATTTGCTTATGCCTTGCAAGCAAAAGCTGCCAAAAATTAGGATGGAGCCACTTGCAATGCCCCTTACAAGAGCCATGCAGTACAGCATATTACAAACATAAGTCCCATTATTGGGGAGTGGGTGTCCCATAGTATTTGCTTATGCTTTCCAAGCAAAAGCTGCCAAAAATTAGGACGGAGCAACTTGCAATGCCCCTTACAAGAGCCATGCAGTACAGCATATTACAAACATAAGTCCCATTATTGGGGAGTGGGTCTCCCATAGTATTTGCTTATGCCTTGCAAGCAAAAGCTGCCAAAAATTAGGACGGAGCAACTTGCAATGCCCCTTACAAGAGCCATGCAGTACAGCATATTACAAACATAAGTCCCATTATTGGGGAGTGGGTCTCCCATAGTATTTGCTTATGCTTTCCAAGCAAAAGCTGCCAAAAATTAGGAGGGAGCAACTTGCAATGCCCCTTACAAGAGCCATGCAGTACAGCATATTACAAACATAAGTCCCATTATTGGGGAGTGGGTGTCCCATAGTATTTGCTTATGCCTTGCAAGCAAAAGCTGCCAACAATTAGGATGGAGCCACTTGCAATGCCCCTTACAAGAGCCATGCAGTGCAGCATATTACAAACATAAGTCCCATTATTGGGGAGTGGGTGTCCCATAGTATTTGCTTATGCCTTGCAAGCAAAAGCTGCCAAAAATAAGGACGGAGGAACTTGCAATGCTGGCACCCTGGTGGTATAGTGGTGGTGGAGGCTGAGGATAAGGAGAAGAAGATAAAACAGCCGAAATGAGGAAGCATATACCCATGTATGGGTGTGAAACGGTGCATGTGAATACACCTCCCCAAATAACACAGTGGATTTGACTTTATGTTACTCTGCTGTCATTTGGTGGTGATGAGAAGTCTGGCCCAATCCAGCCCTTGTTCATTTTGATAAGGGTCAGCTTGTCATCATTGTCAGTTGACAGGCGAGTGCGCTTATCAGTTATAATTCCCCCAGCGGCACTAAAAACACGCTCCGATAAAACGCTAGCGGCAGGGCAGGCCAGGACCTCCAAGGCATACAGAGCGAGTTCATTCCAAGTGTCCAGCTTGGATACCCAATAATTAAAAGGCACAGAGGAATCACGGAGGACGCTGGTACCGTCGGCAAGGTACTCCATCACCATCTTTTGAAACTTTCCACTCCTTGTGAGAGTACCCCGCGCCTCAGGGCCTGTAAGCTGGGCGGGTGTCAGAAAACTGTCCCAGAACGTTGACAGTGTTCCCCTGCCTCTGCTGGATTGGAGTTGCATCTCTCTCGCCTGTACGCCTTGGTTGGGCAACGAACTGTGACTTCTGCCGCTAGCGTGTTCAGATGGGAATTTTTTTAAGAGTTCTGCAGCAAGGGCCTTCTGGTACTGCCCCATTTTTGTAGACCTCTCCACCTCAGGAATAAGAGAGTGAAAGTTCTCCTTGTAGCGGGGGTCTACAAGTGTCACCAACCAGTAATGACTGTCACCCAACATTTTGACAACGCGAGGGTCACGGTTAAGGCAGCGTAACATAAAGTCAGCCATGCGTGCCAGACTGGTAACGGGCAAGATTTCTGTGTTCTCACCAAGATGACGACTGACCATGCTCTCCTCCTCCTCCTCCTCTTCCTCCTCCCCCCTGTCCTCAGGCCACCCACGCTCAACCGACGGTATGACACTTGTACAGGTACTACCGTCTAGAACGCATGATAGCAGCTCCTGTTCTTCCTCCTCCTCCTCCTCTCCCTCATTGTCCCCCAATGCACGTTGGGATGAGATGAGGCTGGGCTGTGTGTAATCGCCCGCTACGGCTTCTTGATCCATCTCATCATACTCTGGCTGCAATGCCTCCTCTTTAATTCTCTGCAGAGAGCGTTGCAAAAGACAGACAAGTGGGATGCTGACACTAATGATGGCGTCATCGCCACTCACCATCTTGGTGGCCTCCTCAAAGTTTGTCAGGATGGTACATATGTCAGACATCCAGGTCCACTCCTGAGGTCTTATGTGTGGAGTCTGACCTGAATATCGACAGCCTTGTTGCAGCTGGTACTCCACAACTGCTCTCTTCTGCTCACAAATCCTTTGCAACATGTGGAGGGTAGAGTTCCAACGTGTGGGGACATCACACACCAGTCGGTGTGCCGGAAGCTGCAAACGCTGCTGCAACACAGCAAGGGCGGCGGAAGCTGTAGCCGACTTGCGAAAATGAGCTGACAGGCGGCGTACTTTCACGAACAGATCTGGCAACTCGGGGTACGATTTAAGAAACCGCTGAACCACGAGGTTAAGCACATGAGCCAGGCATGGTACGTGTGTGATCTCACCTCGCCTCAGAGCCGCCACCAGGTTACGGCCATTGTCACACACGACCATGCCGGGATGTAGGTTCAGCGGTCTCAGCCACAGATCTGCCTGCTCTTTCACAGCTGTCCACAACTCACAAGCAGTGTGAGGTTTATCACCTAAGCTTATGAGTTTCAGCACAGCCTGTTGCCGCTTGGCGGAGGCAGTACTGCAATGCTTCCAGCTTGTAACTGATGTGGTGATATCTGAGATGGAGGCTGAACATGAGGAGGAGGAGGAGGATGCGCAGGAGCTGTACACTGTGGGGGCAACTCTGACTGACATAGGGCCCGCAATCCTAGGTGTGGGGAGGATGTGTTCAGTCCCAAGGTCCGACTGGGTCCCGGCTTCCACTATGTTTACCCAGTGTGCCGTCAGAGAGATGTACCGTCCCTGGCCACAAGCACTTGTCCACATGTCCGTTGTCAGGTGGACTCTCCCAGTAACTGTGTTGTTGAGGGCACGGCAGATGCTTTGGGACACGTGCTTGTGTAGTGCGGGGATGACACATCGGACAAAATAGTGTCGGCTGAGGACCGAGTACCGAGGGACAGCCACCGCCATAAGATTGCGGAAGGATTCCGTCTCCACCAGCCTAAAAAGCATCATTTCCAATGCAAACAGTCGTGAAATGGGCGAATTTTGGACTGTGGCCTGTGGGGCATTAGCTGCGAATTTCCGCTTTCGTTCAAAGGTCTGGGATATGGACAATTGAACGCTGCGGTGGGACGTGGACGTGGACGTTGATGCTGTTTCTTGAGAAGCTGCCATAACAAGTGAAGACTGAGAGGAGGGGGCATCTTTACATGCAGTATGGACAGGGGATTGCCTTGCACACACAACAGGGGGTTCTATTGCACGCACAACAGTGGAAGAAGCAGTGGTGACACCCGCTGACACTGGTCATGGACCCTAGGTTTCGCCCCACAAAGTCGGGTGCTTTGCTGCCATGTGCCTGATCATGCTGGTGGTGGTCAGGCTGGTAGTTTTGTCACCCCTGCTGATGCTGGCATGGCAGGTGGAACATATGGCCTTTTTGGGGTTATCAGCAGAGTCTTTAAAAAAATTCCAGACTCTGGAAGACCTACCGCTTGTACTGGCAACGTCCCTCGTGTTGGTGTTACGGGGAACGTTTGCCTGCCTTCTGTCTGCCACCACACTGCTTCTTCCTGCCTGTTGGGGTACTCTGCCTCCCTCCCCCTGTGTGCTGCTGGCCTCACTCTGCATGTCCTCCTTCCACGTTGGGTCAGTTACTAGATCATCCACCACCTCCTCCTCTTCCACTTGCGCACCACGATCCTCCTCCTCACTTCCTGGCAATTGTGTCTCGTCATCGTCCACCTCTTGTGACAGATTGCCAACGTCGACTTCCTGTGGCCGTGGCTGTTCAAATATTTGGGCATCGCAACATGGGATCTCCTCTTCCACCACTTCAAGCGTATCAGGCGAGGGGCCCAAATATGGAAATGGACCAGTGAACAGCTCTTCAGACTGTCCAAGTGTGGGATCACTTGCTGTCTGACGACACTCGGCATGGTGGGAGGAAGGAGCATCAGGGTGAGGAGGAGTATGCGGTCGAGACTCACGGCTAATAAGAGTTGACCGTGTGGAAGACAGACCGGAGGTGGTGGTGCCCAGGTAACTGGAAGTATTATCTGCTATCCAATTAATAACCTGTTCACACTGATCAGTTCTCAATACTGGTGTTGTTCTGTGCTTCCCTAGTAATTCGGTCAAGAAGTGGGAGCGAGAAGATGTGGCTGTTGGTTGTGGCACATTTTCACCTTGGCCACGGCCCCGTCCTCTGCACGAACCATCACCAGAACATCCACTTCCACGTCCCTTGCCACTTGCCTTGCCCATTGTAAATGAAGTAAAATAGCTTACACTTGCACTATCAATGGAAAAAGGGTAATAAAGAGTAGATTAGAACCGTGGAAGAGGAAAACCACAGTTATTGTTTACTGGGGTATACCACACTTTTTTAAATAGAGATATTTGCGGCTGAACAGTGAGCGACACACTCAAACTGCTTTTTTTTTTAGATACCAAAGGCCCAAAACTGGATAGTACAGTGATTTGACCCGTGGAACTGCGAAACCACACTGGGATGTCGGGCCTACACAAGACTATTTTCAACAGATATATTTTTGTGTCACAACAGTCAGGAGACACTACTGTTTTTCTTTACGGAAAATATACCAAAACCTGAATAATAGAGATTTTTTTCCGTGGGATGGCAAAACCACAGTTATTGTTTACTGGGGTATACCACACTTTTTTAAATAGAGATATTTGCGGCTGAACAGTGAGCGACACACTCAAACTGCTTTTTTTTTTAGATACCAAAGGCCCAAAACTGGATAGTACAGCGATTTGACCCGTGGAACTGCGAAACCACACTGGGATGTCGGGCCTACACAAGACTATTTTCAACAGATATATTTTTGTGTCACAACAGTCAGGAGACACTACTGTTTTTCTTTACGGAAAAAACTACCAAAAGCTGAATAATAGAGATTTTTTTACCGTGGGATGGCAAAACCACAGTTATTGTTTACTGGGGTATACCACACTTTTTTAAATAGAAATATTTGCAGCTGAACAGTGAGCGACACACTCAAACTGCTTTTTTTTTAGATACCAAAGGCCCAAAACTGGATAGTACAGCGATTTGACCCGTGGAACTGCGAAACCACACTGGGATGTCGGGCCTACACAAGACTATTTTCAACAGATATATTTTTGTGTCACAACAGTCAGGAGACACTACTGTTTTTCTTTACGGAAAAAACTACCAAAAGCTGAATAATAGAGATTTTTTACCGTGGGATGGCAAAACCACAGTTATTGTTTACTGGGGTATACCAGACTTTTTTAAATATATAGATTTGCGGCTGAACAGTGAGCGACACACTCAAACTGTTTGTTTTTTTTAGATACAAATGGCCCAAAATGGATAATACCGAGGTTTGAACCGTGGAAGTGCAAAACAACACTTCTGTTTCTCTAGCCTACACCAGACTATTTTCAACAGTTATATTTGTGTCTGAAAAATCAGAGACACGCTTTTTTTTGGGGGGGGACGACACACCAAAAGGTTAATAAGACGGGTATTTGTACAGTGTGAAGGAGGAAAAAAAAGGAGTATTTAGATGAAAAAAAAAGGATTTTTCCTGGCCCCCGAGACCTGGTGCTAAGTCTAGCAATTTCAGCAACAGGAGCACACAGGACTGTAATGCAGCGTTTGCTGGTATAACCACTGTGTCTCCTATACAGCCTGCCTGCCTGGTATGTGGGATGGATATTAGTCCTGAAAAGGACTGTTTGTTTGTTCTGGCAGCCTTTACAGACCCTACACTAACTATTTCACAGTTTATATCTCTCCCTAAATCAGCAGTGCTGTCCCTACACTGTCTAATCCGGAGCGACTGTGTCCAAGATGGCGGCGCCCGGTTTTAAATACTCGAGGTGACGCTGTGCGGCCAGCCAATCACTGTAATGCCCACAACCAACATGGCTGCAGCATTACAATGACTGGCTGGTAATCCCTGCATGTTCATTGGCTCTGTAAGGAGTGTCAAACATGCAGGGCGGAGACCCGAGCTCCCGCCCGAGTAACCCGGAAATGCTCGGTGCTCGCCGAACATCCCGAGTAGCGTGATGCTCGGGCGAGTACCGAGCAGTGTCGAGCATGTTCGCTCAACACTAGTCATCACTCAACTGAAAAAAGTCAGCACTTTTTGGGGGGGAACCCTGAGGCAGGCTACAATTTACGCAAAGATTTCCACACAAGGAAGTAGAATTGTTTTTAGTCTACGCCACAATTTTTTTTTTCTGAACAATAAAAAAGTTTAAAAAGTTTAGTTTGTTTTCAGGTACTTTTTACTTTCTTTTTCTTTTACTTACTTTCTATTTCCACAGTGGAAATATTATTGTAGGTATTATTAATTTCTGCAATAGTTGCAACTTTTTTAATAAATTAAATTCTGAGCCAAAGGTTCTTGCTATATTGACATACTTTATTTCCTGAAATGTTCATTTGCATGTTGTTTTTAGAATGAATTCTTTCTCAAGTTCATGGTCATTGATGCGCATCACCGTCAATATTTATTTTTATTAACCAATGTGTAATCATTCTATTCCTTATTTTCACTGTGAGGTGGCACGTACCGTACATCTTGTCAGATTACAACCTGCACCTTTTTAACAACAATGATTGCAGTATGCAGAAGTGTCACATTATATATCTAAACCTGAAAATACTAAAAGATCAATCAAAAATGTTTCGGTCCACTTTTTTTTTTTACTCCTAACTAGTGTTGAGTAGTGTTGAGCGATACCTTCCGATATCAGGAAATATCGTATCGGATTGGATCGGACCGATACCCAAAAAGTATCGGATATCGCCGATTCCGATACCGGAAACCAATGCAAGTCAATGGGACACAAATATCGGAATGAAAATAAACCCTTTCTTTCCTTGTAGGTTAATTCTACATGAAGTAAAACAACTAAGAATAATGTAGAATGTATTACGCGAAAAGCCTTCAATTCATCAGCGGCATACACCGGTACCCGACAATTTACAACAGAAAGAATAGAGTATCACACATAGATTAGATAGATAGAAACATGTCAGTCACATATATAATAAGTACAGTGATAGTGTTGGTTACTGTACTTGTCATTTAGTGTAAAGGATTTATTTAAAAATATAATAGTGTTTTCATGCACCGTCTCTTTAAAAAAGCCGGCCGGCAATTCAGCATCTGTACCCGACAATTTAGAATAGAAGGAATAGAGAATCATACATAGATTAGATAGATAGAAACATGTCAGTCACATATATATGAAGTACAGTGACAGTGTTGATTACTGTACTTGTCATTTAGTGTTAAAATAAAGGATTTATTTTAAAAAAAATTGGCATGGGGTTCCCCTTAATTTTAGGCTCTAGCGGAGGTTAAGCAGACGGCTGGGGCAGATGTTTGAAGCCTGGGAAGGGGGTAATACCCACGGAGCTTCCCAGGCTACTAATATGAGCCCCCAGCTGAATACCTAGCCTTTACTAGCTATTAAAATGGGGGACCCCCTCAAAAAAATGACGTGGGGTCCCCCCTAATTTAATAGCTAGCAAAGGCTAGGCAGACAGCTGGGGGCTGATATTAATAGCCCAGGAAGGGTGCCATGAATATTGACCCCCTCCCAGGCTAGAAACACCAGCCGTCAGCCGCCCCAGAAATGGTGCATCCATAGGATGCGCCAATTCTGGCACTTAGCCTCGCTCTTCCCACTGCCCTGTAGCGGTGGCAGTGGGGTAATAGGGTTGGGGTTGATGTCAGCTTATAATGCCAGCTGACATCAAGCCCAGGTTAGTAATGGAGAGGCGTCTATAAGACACCCCCATTACTAACCCCATAGTCAAAGTTAAAAAAAAACACAAAGACCCAGAATAAAGTCCTTTAATTGAAATAAACACACAATTCTTTATTGTTCCAAATTAAACTATACTTACCATCACGCCCATTCCAGCTGAAGCCAACGATCTCCTGCAATAAAAGAAAAATAATAAAGCAACCTCATCCTTACCTTTCCATGGTTCCCAGGACAGCTTCAGTTCTGCTACATCGAGATGACAGGCTGGACCGCAGCAGAACGCTGCCATCCAGCCTGTCATCCCGCAGACACTGAGAAGCGCAGGCATGCTTGCGCTCCTCAGTGTCTCTCTGTGACGGCATCCAGATGAGCCGAGTTCATGTCCAATGAACTCAGCTCACCTCATGCACGTCACTGACAGCGTGGGAGAATTCTCCTGCACTCAGCGCTTCAGCGTGAGAATTTTCCCACGCTGTCAGTGACGTGCATGAGGTGAGCTGAGTTCATTGGACATGACCTCACCTCATTCACGTCACTGACAGCGTGGGAAAATTCTCACGCTGAAGCACTGAGTGCAGGAGAATTTTCCCACTCTGTCAGTGACGTGCATGAGGTGAGCCGAGTTCATTGGACATGACCTCGGCTCATCTTTATGCCGTCACAGAGAGACACTGAGGAGCGCAAGCAAGCCTGCGCTTCTCAGTGTCTGCGGGATGACAGGCTGAATGGCAGCGTTCTGCTGCGGTCCAGCCTGTCATCTCGATGTAGCAGAGCTGAAGCTGTCGTGGGAACCATGGAAAGGTAAGGATGAGGTTGCTTTATTATTTTTCTTTTATTGCAGGAGATCGTTGGCTTCAGCTGGAATGGGCGTGATGGTAAGTATAGTTTAATTTAGAACAATAAAGAATTGTGTGCTTATTTCAATTAAAGGACTTTTTTCTGGGTGTTGTGTTTTTTTTAAATACTTTACTAGAAATTCATGGTGGTCATGTCTAATATTGGCATGACCCCATGAATTTCGGGCTTAGGGCCAGCTGATATTGCCAAGCTGGCCTTAACCCCTTTATTACCCAGTGAGCCACTGCACCAGGGCCCTGGATGAGTTGGGTACAGCGCCAGAAGATGGCGCTTCTATGAACTTGCCATTTTCCGGGGTGGCTGCGGACTGCAATTTGCAGCGGGTGGGGCCCAGAAAGCTTGGGCCTCCCTACGCTGCGGATTCCAGACCCCAGCTGCCTAGTTGTACCTGGCTGGACACAAAAATAGGGCGAAGCCCCACGTATTTTTTTTTTTAATTATTTCATGAAATTCATGAAATAATTAAGAAAAAAAGGGCTTCCTTATATTGTTGTGTCCAACCAGGTACAAATAGGCAGCTGGTGGTTGGGGGCAGCCCGTTCCTGCCTGCTGTACCTGGCTGGACACAAATATAGTGCGAAGCCCCACGTCAATTTTTTTAAAATTATTTCATGAAATAATTTTTTTAAAAAAGGGCTTCCCTATATTGTTTTGTCCGGCCAGGTACAAATAGGCAGCTGGTGGTTGGGCGCAGCCCGTTCCTGCCTGCTGTACCTGGCTGGACGCAAATATAGGGCGAAGCCCCACATCAATTTTTTTTTAATTATTTCATGAATTTCCTGAAATAATTAACAAAAAATTGACGTGGGACTTCGCACTATATTTGTGTCCAGCCAGGTACAGCAGGCAGGAACGGGCTGCGCCCAACCACCAGCTGCCTATTTGTACCTGGCCGGACACAACAATATAGGGAAGCCGTTTTTTCTTTATTATTTCATGAATTTCATGAAATAATTTAAAAAAAAAATACGTGGGGCTTCTCCCTATTTGTGTGTCCAGCCAGGTACAACTAGGCAGCTGGGGGATGGAATCTGCAGCGCAGGGAGGCCCAAGCTTTCTGCCCCCCCCCCCCGATGCAAATTGCAGTCCGCAGCCACCCCGGAAAATGGCGCGTTCATAGAAGCTGGATGCTGTACCTGGCTGGCATACAAAAATATGGCAAAGCCCACGTCAACATTTTTGGGAAAAATTAATTAAAAAATAAATAATAATTTAGGGACTGCATCTTTATTAACTCCTCAAATGTCATTTAGTGTTAAAATAAAGGATTTATTTAAAAAAAAATTGGCGTGGGATCCCCCATAATTTTAGGCTCTAGCGGAGGTTAAGCAGACGGCTGGGGCAGATGTTTGAAGCCTGGGAAGTGGGTAATACCCACGGAGCTTCCCAGACTACTAATATCAGCCCCCAGCTGAATACCTAGCCTTTACTAGCTATTAAAATGGAGGACCCCAAAAAAAATGATGTGGGGTCCCCCCTATTTAATAGCTAGCAAAGGCTAGGCAGATAGCTGCGGGCTGATATTAATAGCCCAGGAAGGGTGCCATGAATATTGGCTCTAGCGGAGGTTAAGCAGACGGCTGGGGCATATGTTTGAAGCTTGGGAAGTGGGTAATACCCACGGAGCTTCCCAGGCTACTAATATCAGCCCCCAGCTGAATACCTAGCCTTTAATAGCTATTAAAATGGGGGACCCCCCCAAAAAATGACGTGGGGTACCCCCTATTTAATAGCTAGCAAAGGCTAGGCGGACAGCTGGGGGCTGATATTAATAGCCCAGCAAGGGTGCCATGAATATTGGCCCCCTCCCAGGCTAGAAACACCAGCCGTCAGCCGCCCCAGAAATGGCGCATCCATAGGATGCGCCAACTCTGGCACTTAGCCTTGCTCTTCCACGCTGCCCTGGTGCGGTGGCAGGGGGTAATAGTGGTGGGGTTCATGTCAGCGCCAGCTGCCATGAAGCCCTGGTTAGTAATGATGGGCGTCTATAAGACACCACCATTACTAACCTACAAAGTGTTAAAAAGAAAAAACACACTACACCCAGAAAAAAATAATTTATTTGAAATAAAACACACAATTTTATTTAATTCTTAGTTTACTAAAAAAAAATAGTTACCTGTCCACGTTCCTGCGCTGATCTCCCATGCACAGCTGTCACATCTGGAGATGGTGACAGCTGTGCATGGCTGCTGTAAGCTCACACTGCCGGGAACACGTCCGCTCCCGGCAGCAGGAGCCACTGACTGAGGTCACCGGAGTGCATTCAGGCAGCGCAGCTCCGGAGACCTCCTTTACGGCACTGCTGTACCGTGGGAATTTCTCACGATACAGCAGGGCCGTAAAGGAGCTAACCGGAGCAGCGCTGCCTGAACTCCGGCGAACCCGCTTATGCAATGACGGGGCTGCTTTACGGCCCCGTCATTCTAGCGGCGGCAGCGGTTCAGAGCGGTCACATTCTATGTGGCTGCTCTAAACTGGAGATCATCGTGGGACACTCGTGGACTACTACGGAGGGGTAAGGATAAGGTTGTGGTTTATTATTTTATATTTTATTACAGGAGATCGATGGCTTCGGGGAATTAGGTGTCTAGGTGAGTATAGGTGTAGTTTTTTATTTTTTACTTTATTTTAGGTGGCGATCGGCGGGGACAGGTAATGTATAAACTAATTTATTTTAGGTAACCACTGGCCACCAATGACATGTATTTAAAATTTATTGGGGACACAGTAGGGCAATTTAAATAGCAGGATCAGGCTGATGGGAACTACTGCTCCCATCGAGCTGATCCTGCTGGCACGAGTGGACGGGGGACAGACATAGGCCGATGGGAGTAGTAGTGTCACATCGGCCTATGTCTGCCTGCACGCACACACCCGCAGACATCGCACAGACACCGCACACACTCGCAGACACACGCACAGACACCCCGCACACACTCGCAGACACCGCGCACAGACACCCACACACACCAATCATGACGGGCTGATCGTCTGGGAGGTGAGGCTGACCTGTGCGGCCGTGGGAAAGTTCATGTGTGTTCATGCAATGCAGTCAAGCATGAACTCACGTGAACCCTCTGAGGGCACCGCGGCGACTTCAAATGAACAGCTGATCAGCATCACCTGATACCTCAGCTGTTCATTTGAAATAACCGGCGGGAAAGCGCAGCACAGAACGGGAAAGCCGGCGGTGAAGTCTTTTCACTGTCGGCTTCCCCGCCCGGGTCCTTCGCTCCCCGCTCCTTGGTGCTGCGCTCCCCGCCTGGTCCTAACTTACGATCGGGATGGGAGGTGGCGAGGGGAGCGGAGGATCGGGGTGGTAGGCTGCGGGGAAGCAGTATGGGGCTGTGTGATTGTTTAAAAGCCGGCGGCTTTTTACCGCCCGCCGGCTTTTAAACGATCAGGAGAATTCTCCCACGCTGGGTTGGCATTCTGATGACAGGCTGGATCTCAGCTGAGCGCTGCCATCCAGCTTGTCATCCTTCAGAGACACTGCAGAGCGCAGGCATTATGGGAACTTCCGATTCCGGTATTCGATATTGTAAAAGTATCGGAATTAAGTATCGGAATTCTGATACCGCGAATATCGGCCGATACCCGATATTTCAGTATTGGAATGCTCAACACTACTCCTAACACATTCTGCAATCTGCTACATACTGCGATACACACAGGATGTAAAAGCCAAGTGGCCTCAATTTTTATTAATTCAATTTTAGTGACAAAAATATGCACAGTTAAAAAAGTTACCTCGATGGTCTCCAAGCACCATGATACTAATTATCATAATATATCACAATATTCAAGTAAATATATTATGTGCATGAAATAATCAGTACACATTGGCCCAGATTCATTAATTAATGGTGTTTTATACAGTTTTAATGAAGGGTGTGCAAGAATAAGTTGTGCCAAATTCATTAACCCCCTTACCGACATGACGCACAGTTACGTCAAATGCCGGGTCCCTGACTTTGATGTGGGCTCACAAGCCGAGCGTGCATCTTTCTCGACAGATGATGGATTTGTTATTCAGCCATCATCTGCCTCGTGTAGATGACCGTACAACTCAGGTGAGTGCTAGCCGTCCTTTTGACAGATAGCACTTGACCCCATTTTATTCTATGCAACTCTGCACATGTCCGATAAGAGCATGCACAATATGCCTCCGATAACACTCACCCATTCAGGTCTATGGGTATGTGGAAAACATCGTAACGCACTCGGATGACATGGGATGACCACAAACACATCCCACTCTAATCAAACTCTGATCAGCGTTGGCACCTGCTCAGCCAGCCGGGGGTAGAACAGAGCTGACTTGTTAAATGCAACTGTCAATCTCTGACAACAGCATTGAATGTGCTCCAGCAGGAGGTGCGCCATTCTTTGAGCCCATCTGCGTGATGTGAATGCGAGGCGCCGATGTGTTGCCATGATGACTGGGGGTCTGCTGAAGACCCCTGTATCTGTTATAATGGTACTCCTTTGAAGGCCAGCCTGTAGCTGACATTTATAGGAGACCATGATTTTCACTATACAAAGGTATTGCTGTGTATAGTGCAAGGGATCAGACAATCGCAAGTTTGAGTCCCGCAAAGGGACTAACAAGTACATTAGAAAGTAAAAAAAAACATGTTTTTAAAAATATGAAAAAAAAAAAAATTAAAAAAACATAAAAATTCAAATCACCTCGTTTTTTCCCCCACTAAAAATAAATAAACAATATTAAAAAATATACATTTTTGGTATCGTTACATGCATAAAAATCCGATCTATCAAAATATAAAATAAATTATTCCGATCGTTAAACAGCATAATGAGAAATGCAAGCATTACTATTTTTCAGCCAACACAACTCGACAATAAGAGGCGATATAATGGTATAAATAAAAACGTCGGCTCAGTGCACATAAAATAAGCCTTCACATAGCCCCATCAACCAAAAATGTTAAACGCTACGGGTCTCGGAGATTTATTTTTTTTTAAAAAAATTCCAAATTTTTTTTCACAACTTAAATTAAAAAGAACTCTGCATGTTTGGTATCTGTGTAATTGTACTGACCTGGAGAATCATATTGCCAGGTCAGTTGTACCGTACAGTGAACATGGTAAATTAAAAAAAAAACAGTTGTGGAATTGCACTTTTTTGCAATTCCGATGCACTTGTAATTTTTTTCCTGCTTTCCAGTTCATCACATGATAAAATGAATGGCGTCATTCAAAATTTCAACTCATCATGCAAAAAAAATCCCCTCACACAGCTTTGTGAGCGGAAAAATAAAAAAGTTATGGCTATTGGAAGAAAGGAAGGAAAAAATAAAAACTGATGAAGGAAAACCGGCATTGGTGGGAAAAAGTATGGTGAAAAGGCAAAAAAAAAAAAACTATTTCGCCATCATGACAAAGATCGTAACGTATTGTCTTAAATCACTGGGTGGTCACGGTAACACCTCTGAATTAATATAGATCAGATGGATGACAATATCCATGCCATGAAAAAGGCAAAAATGGACTGTCACATCCATGGGTAAATAAAAACCTTCAGGATTTATTGGGTCACATTAAAACAGAAACCAACATAGTAATGAGTAAAAACACGCTGCCACTCTGATGAATTTCTGACATTGCCACCCTTAGTTATAGAGTATGGCTGGGTACTATGGGATATCCTATTTAAAGGTTGCACAACCAAATCAAACGGAACATGAAGTTTACAGAAGGTAGGATATCATTAGAAATGCAAACAGAGCATACAATATACATTACGATAACAAAATAAATATACCTAAAATAAAGAAAAATGAATAAATAAACATGCTTTCCTTTCCTCTGATCCTCTTAGGCGTATCTCCTCTGATCCAACCAATATTTGTATAACTACACTCAATTATCTTATACAGGATGGAGAAAATACAGGTATTTTTGATAAAAAATACTGACAAATCTTTCAGGAAGAATTATCTAACTGTTCCTGTATTCCATGACCTTCCTTAAACACACGAAGGCATTTTTACACCACCCCTTTATCCCATCATATCCCATCATATCAGGAATAGGTCCCTGAGGCTGCGTGCCCACTATGCGTTTTTCAAGTGTTTTTGCCTCACATGCTGAGGAAATTTCCATTGCGGATTGTCATTGTGGAAAAATCCGCAGCATGTTCATTAATTTTGCGGACATGCAGCGTAATTGCCGCCATTGACTTGCATTTAATCACTTAATATCCGCATGACTACATGTGCACATGCGGATATTAAGCGATTCAATGTGTGGATGGTATCCGGGTCTGGAGAAGAGGAGACTCTCCTCTAGTGTTGAGCCACCCCCGTAGGGTTCGGTTCGGTTCGTCGAACACCATTAAAACCAATGGCAAGCAAACAAAAACACATAGAAAACACCTTCAAAGGTGTCCAAAAGCTGACAAACTGCTCAGAAGACACTCTCTTTAAAAAAGCTGGCCGGCAATTCAGCATCAGTATCCGACAATTTAGAACAGAAAGAATAGAGCATCACACATAGATTAGATAGATAGAAACATGTCAGTCACATATATAATAAGTACAGTGATAGTGTTAATTACTGTAATTGTCATTTAGTGTTAAAATAAAGGATTTATTAAAAAAAAAATTGGTGTGGGGTTCCCCTTAATTTTAGTCTCTAGCGGAGGTTAAGCAGACGGCTGGGGCAGATGTTTGAAGCCTGGGAAGGGGGTAATACACACAAAGCTTCCCAGGCTACTAATATCAGCCCCCTGCTGAATACCTAGCCTTTACTAGCTATTAAAATGGGGGACCCCAAAAAAAAATGACGTGGGGTCCCCCCTATTTTAATAGCTAGCAAAGGCTAGGCAGACAGCTGGGGGCTGATATTAATAGCCCAGGAAGGGTGCCATGAATATTGGCCCCCTCCCAGGCTAGAAACACCAGCCATCAGCTGCCCCAGAAATGGCGCATCCATAGGATGCATCAATTCTGGCACTTAGCCTCGCTCTTCCCACTGCCCTGTAGCGGTGGCAGTGGGGTAATAGGGCTGTGGTTGATGTCAGCTTATAATGCCAGCTGACATCAAGCCCAGGTTAGTAATGGAGAGGCGTCTATAAGACACCCCCATTACTAACCCCATAGTCAAAGTTAGAAAAAAGCACAAACACCCAGAATAATGTCCTTTAATTGAAATAAACACAATTCTTTAATGTTCTAAATTAAACTATACTTACCATCACGACCATTCCAGCTGAAGCCAACGATCTCCTGCAATAAAAATAAAATAATAAACCAACCTCATCCTTACCTTTCCATGCTTCCCAGGACGGCTCCAGCTCTGCTACATTCACATGACAGGCTGGATCGCAGCAGAAAGCTGCCAGCCACAGACACTGAGAAGTGCAGGCATGCTTGTGCTCCTCAGTGTCTGGCTGTGACAGACATTGAGGAATTCTCCTGCACATGCAGTGAGAGTAAGACAATTCTCCTGCACTCATGGAAAGCGCAGGAGAATTTTCCCATGCTGTCAATGACGTGCATGAGGTGACCTGAGTTCAATGAACTCAATGAACTCACCTCATGCACGTCACTGACAGCGTGGGAGAATTCTCCTGTGCTTTCCGTGAGCGCAGGAGAATTCTCTTACGCTCACTGTATGCGCAGGAGAATTCTCCCACGCTGTCAGTGACGTGCATGAGGTGAGCTGAGTTCATTGGAGATGAACTCGGCTCATCTGGATGCCGTCACAGCAAGCATGCCTGCGCTTCTCAGTGTCTGCGGCATGGCAAGCTGGATGGCAGCTTTTGGCTGCGATCCAGCCTGTCATATGAATGTAGCAGAGCTGGAGCCATCCTGGGAACCATGGAAAGGTAAGGATGAGGTTGGTTTATTATTTTAATTTTATTGCAGAAGACATTGGCTTCAGCTGGAATGGGCGTGATGGTAAGTATGGTTTAATTTAGAACATTAAAGAATTGTGTGTTTATTTCAAGTAAAGGACTTTATTCTGGGTGTTTGTGTTTTTTTTAACTTTGACTACGGGGTTAGTAATGGGGGTGTCTTATAGACGTCTCACCATTACTAACTTGGGCTTGATGTCAGCTGGCATTATAAGCTGACATCAACCCCAGCCCTATTACCCCACTGCCACCGCTACATGGCAGTGGGAAGAGCGAGGCTAAGTGCCACAATTGGCGCATCCTATGGATGCGCCATTTTTGGGGCAGCTGACGGCTGGTGTTTCTAGCCTGGGAGGGGGCCAATATTCATGCCACCCTTCCTGGGCTATTAATATCAGCCCCCAGCTGTCTGCCTAGCCTTTGCTAGCTATTAAAATAGGGGTGACCCCACGTCATTTTTTTGGGTGTTCCCCATTTTAGTAGCTAGTAAAGGCTAGATATTCAGCTGGGGGCTGATATTAGTAGCCTGGGAAGCTCCGTGGGTATTACCCCCTTCCCAGGCTTCAAACATCTGTCCCAGCCGTCTGCTTAACCTCCTCTAGAGACTAAAATTACGGGGAACCCCACGCCAATTTTTTTAGAAATAAATCCTTTATTTTAGCACTAAATGACAAGTACAGTAATCAACACTATCACTGTACTTATTATTTATGTGACTGACATGTTTATATCTATCTAATCTATGTGTGATGCTCTATTCTTCTGTTCTAAATTGTCGGGTATCGACCCTGGACCGTGTGTGCGTGGGAATACCCGGAACCGGATCTTTTGTGGATGCTGGGAGTCGTAGTCTCCGTGGCGGCGACCCGGTCCGTGCCCAGGGCGGTCAAACCAAATGGCAGTCTATTTATGTGGTTTTTATGAAATTAAATGTCCGACTACGCCACCCGTGGATTGCGGTCATAGTGAACCGCCGCTGCAGGGCAGACCGCTGAGGCTGGTGTTGTGGGTGCAGCAGAGGATAGTATAACTCCCCACGGGAGGAGTATAGCCTTAGGGCAGCAAGTGTGGATGTTGGGGGTGATGGCGCACGGGAGCAGCAGTAACGACACAGAGTCCTGTAATGCAGTCCAGGGCATTTACTCACAGTTGTTTATCCACGTTACTACAGCTGGTCATAACGTCCCACGTCGCACTGTGTTCACCAGGTGAGGGACTCGGCCTACTCCCAGATAACTTTGGAGCGTTTCACAGGACCCCCTTTGTGTGTCCTTTCTCTGGCCTGTCATACCCCGCCAGTGACCTCGCTTCTGTCCGGCTGCCTCGGGCCTTCTCTGGTAAGCATTGGTGCCGTTTCCCTGACCCTATGTGGTGCCTTCCTAGCAGGTGTAGCAAGGGGCTGTGCTACATAAAATGTCACAGCCTCCGGTTTCTAGCTGAGGGTAGTTCCCCTCCTCCACTAGTTTCGGGGACCGGTCTCCCCCTTTTGGCCTGACCCCTCTACGCAGGTAGATCCGGGCGTGCGGTGGTGACTCACCGGTCCACACCCCTGGGGTCCCTTTGTTCCTTGTTCCTGGAGCCTCCTCTGCTCCTCTTTCCTCCTTCTTCTTCCTCCAGGCTCCAGCCGTTCTCTCCGGCCTGCCTGGGAGCAGAGCCCGGCCTGAGCATCTGCTCCCTGTCTCCTCCTCTCACTGCTTACTGAACACTTCTCCCTGATTTAAGATGGTGCCCACCTTTTATACGTCCCTCTAGGTGCACCCAGGAACTGCCCTCTCCCTCCTATGCACTACAGGGTCCCCCCTTCCTCGGTGTTCCCTCCTCCCACTCCAGCCAGGGACAGGGACTGTCGTGCTCTACTTGGAGCATATCGGTCGCACTGCCCCTCGGAAATGTGGTGTAATGCATGGAGTTTTCAGGGTCCTGATCCACACTCCATCCTTACCTGGAAGTGAGATATCGCACATCTGGCTGAGATGCAATACCTCTGTAGCGGCCGAACCCTCGGGGCGCTACATTCCCCACTGGTAAATCACAGCACGTCCACGAGCTGGAACAGAGCAAAAGACAATGCAAATTAGGACATGCAAAGATTTTTTTTTTTTTTGACTGCCAACTGCATACAACTTCCCTTTATGGGAAACATTTTCGCTTTTCATCAATATGTAAAACATTCTTTCTAGTTGAAAACATATAAAACATCATCAGCAGCACATCAACGGCGAAGTCTCTTTTCAACAGGCCACAGTTCTTTCCGCGACCAGGTGTCCATTTTTCTTAAGGTGCAAACTTGGCAAAACTTTTGAACATGAGGGACCCGTTCACAAACCCTCAACATAGGGCATAGGTGATCCGGCCGTTGGACCACGTCTTCTGCCATGCCAAACGGGTTTTTGCTCTGAGGTCTGTTGTTGCAACATTTATAAAACCAATAGAGGGCACTTTAGGAAGTGCAACTATTTACATGGATTGGCTGCTCCCAGTCCTCAGCCGGATAGTTCACAGAGGGTTGGCTGCTCCCAGTCCTCAGCCGGATATTACTGACCCATCTACGGGTAACTTTAATTAAACAAATGAGTTGACAACAATCCCGATCCAGTTGAACTTTTCATACTCCGCAAACGGCATGACACAAAACTCTTCACCCTGGCGGGCAACTATTTACAGTTAGACTGTCGCTCATCAGTAGCGATGTCCTCCTTGTGGACTCTCCTCCTCCTCGCCGTACTCTTCAGACCCGTCCGGGTCCTCTGGGTAGTAGGGTCCAGGGCAGTGCTCTTCCTCTTCCCGCTGGACATTGAGGGCGTACCACCCTCTCAGTCCTCGATGTCGGGTGTAGGACACCAAGTCCCCCGGATACAGATCCCCTCCCCGGTGACCCTCGGGCAGGTGGCTCTCCATGTCCCTCCTATTGACAAAGAGGTCCGTGTCTGTGGTAGGGTCCCGGATGAACCCCCACCCCTTCTCTTGATGGAACTTTACCACGGTCCCGGTAATTTATGGACCGCGTGCAGCTTGGGGGTTTCGGCGGGTCCGCATCTTCTCCTCCGCACTCCGGGCCTGCAGGTGCTCCCTCATTTGGCGCCGCGTCCGCTCCTCCTTCTCTAGCTGCCTAGAACTCCCTCTTGCGAGCTGCGGCCGCCCGCGTCTCCTGGAAAAACCCCATTAGGTGCTCCCCGGTCTGGTCCGACTCTATCTGGACCTCTTCCTCCGGGAGCTGGGGGATAGTGACGGGCCGTGGAGCGGGCAGGAGCGGAGCAAGCGGGGCCTCGGCCCCTGCGGACAGTTTCCTCCGGAGACAAGGGTGAACCCATCCGCTTGGCAGGGGGACCGGCTCTCCATCGGGTCCGGCGAGCTGGCTGAATAGGTCGGTGTTAGAACTCTCCTGTTAGTTTTTTTCTAGTTTGCTGGTCACATGACCATTTTTGCCTATTTAATCCGGCTCCGCCCTCCTGGCCTTGCTGGACTTCATTGTAATTTCTACTCTTGAGCTAGCTTGGTACTCTGTTACCTTTCTCTGTAAGTTTTGCTAGGTCTTCAGACCTCTATGTTCTATTTTGTTTGTTTGTCCTATTTCTGCTACAATTTCTGCTAGGAGGTGTCCATCTTTCTCCCAGTCCCTAGTTCTTGTAGGGATCCCTTCCCTCACATCTATAGGTCTTCGTTCAGACTAGCCGAGGACTTTAGCGGGTCTGATCGCAGGATCAGGTTCCCCGTTACATCGTAGCTTAGTTCTATTGTAGGGACAGATCTCCTGTCTTTCCTTAGTGCTTGTAGCAGATCACAACAGTAAGTCCAGCCAAAAAAAATTCTCTAAGGAAAGACCCCCAGTTTCTATCATGGTCTCGGTTCAGAATTTGGCTCAACGCTTGCAGGGACTCTCTCTGGAGGTGGTCAAGCTCCAACAACACGTGAGTAGCTGCCCTGGAGCACATTTTGTAGAGCCAAAGGTACGTCTGCCTGATCTATTTTTTTGTGAACAACAATATTTTTTTTCCTTTAAAAATGCTTGTTTATTGTATTTTCGTTTAAGACCCAGATCCTCTGGTGATGAATCACAGCGCATAGGGTTCATAATGTCACTTTTGCGCAAAGAACCTCAGGAATGGGCCTTTTCTCTCCAACTTAGTGATCCGTGCTTTAGATCAGTGGATAGTTTTTTTTCTGCTTTGGGGTTGTTGTATGATGATCCTGATCGTGTCTCATCTGCTGAGTCTGAATTAAGACATTTGAGGCAGGGATCAGGTAATGTGGAAAATTATTGTGCTCACTTCCGTCGGTGGTCTGCTCAGGTGGAGTGGAACGATTCAGCTTTGAAAAGTTCATTTCTTGCGCGGCTAGGTGAAAGGGTTAAGGATCTGCTGATTGCTTATCCTTCACCTGGAAACTTGCAGGAGGCAATGCAATTAGCTATACGGGTGGACAGGAGACTGCGTGCAAGGGTTAATGAGAGTAAATCCTCTGCCATGTCAGCTCCGAGTCTTGAGAGGGTCTGTACTGACATTGGTGAGCCGATGGAGATTGGGGCGATGTCACCCTGCTCTCAGGAAAAAGACCGCAGATTTTCTGAAGGTTTGTGCTTTTATTGCGGAAAATCTGATCATTTCATTAAGAACTGTGTGCTTCGTATGAACAAAGAAAAAAAAAAAGGTCAGTTACGCTCGTATAGCCTGTTTAAATACTAAGGGTGTACTTCTTTCTGCTACTACCACTGCTCAGGAAGAATTAATTGAATTTCGGGTATTTGTGGATTGTGGTTCTACTCTGAATGTGATTGATGGGGGATTCCTGGAAAAACTTAAATTAAAACCCAAACCTTTGTCATCCTCTATTGCTGTGGTTTCTGTCGATGGCTCTCCCTTAAAGAGTGTTACTCACAAGGTCTGTGAATTTCCCCTCACTATTAATGGTATTCACCAAGAGAATTTGGATTTGGTAGTATTAAATAATTTGCCTTCTCCAGTAGTGTTGGGGTTACCCTGGTTAAAATTGCACAATCCTGTACTGGATTGGTCTACCAATGAAATTAAGTCCTGGAGCCCTAAGTGTTATGACAAGTGTTGTAACGGGCGCATTGCTGCTGTGGATAAAGGGGAATTACCTGTACCTATTCAGGATTTTTGGAATTTTTTTTCTGAGAAGGAATCGCAAATTTTGCCTCCCCATAGAGACTATGATTGTACCATTAAATTTGTCCCTGGAGCGACTCTTCCTAAGAGTCGTTTATTTAATCTTACTATTCCTGAGAGAAAGGCTTTGGAGGAATACATACAGACAAGCTTGGCCGCCGGTCACATTAGGCCTTTCAAGTCTCCTGTGGCTGTTGAATTTTTTTTTGTTAAAAAAAAGGACAGCAGTTTACGTCCTTGTCTGGACTTTCGTGAGATTAATAAAATTACTGTACGCAATCCTTACCCACTGCTATTGATTCCTGATTTGTTTAACCAGTTAGTGGGGGCCAAGTGGTTCTCTAAAATTGATCTCCGGGGGGCATACAATTTGTTGCGCATGAAGGAGGGTGATGAATGGAAGACTGCTTTTAACACTCCTGTGGGTCATTTTGAGAATCTGATTATGCCTTTTGGTCTTACCAATGCTCCAGCATTTTTTCAGAATCTTATTAATGACATCCTTAGACCTTTGATCGGCAAAAATGTGGTTGTGTATTTGGATGACATTTTGATTTATTCGCCGGATCTGGAGTCTCATTGGCGGAGCGTACGTGAGGTTTTACAGTTATTAATGGACAATTCGCTTTTTGCTAAGCTAGAGAAATGTGAGTTTGCTGTACAGAGAATTAGTTTTTTTGGCTACATTATCTCCAGTGAAGGTTTTGAGATGGATCCGGTTAAAGTTCAAGCTGTGCAGGAATGGCCTAGGCCTATTGGTTTGAAATCGATACAGAGAGTTTTGGGTTTCGCCAATTATTACAGAAAATTCATAAAAAAAAATTCTATTATTGTCAAACCACTGACCGATCTCACCAGGAAAGGTGCTAATGCGGTTCAGTGGACTTCTGAGGCCATTGAAGCTTTTGTGTTTCTAAAGGAGAGGTTCACCCCTGCTCCCATCCTTATGCAGCCTGATGTGACTAAGCCGTTTTTGGTTGAGGTTGATGCTTCTTCTGTGGGGGTCGGTGCGGTGTTGTCTCAGGAAAACAAGGATGGATTACATCCCTGTGCCTTTTTTTCAAAAATTTTTTCTGAGACTGAACTTAATTACGATATTGGTAATCGGGAATTGCTGGCGATTAAACTCGCATTTGAACACTGGCGTCATCTCTTGGAAGGTGCTGAATTTCCCATTCAGGTTTTCACTGATCATAAAAATCTGATCTATCTTGATGCTGCCAAGCGCTTGAATGCCCGTCAGGCTAGGTGGGCACTTTTTTTCTCGCGGTTTAATTTTTCTGTTACGTACATCCCGGGTACCAAGAATGTTAAAGCTGATGCTTTGTCTCGCAGCTTTTCTCCCATGGTCGGTGCTGAGGAGGAGGAGGAGAGCATTTTACAAGAAGGTGTTGTGATTGCTGCTTTGGACTCCGTTTTGGAGGATGAGATTCTTAAAGCTCAGGAGAATGCCCCATCCGTTTGTGCCTAGGACCTTTAGGAGAGATTTGTTTGTTGAGTGTCATGAGTCTCGGTTGGCAGGTCATCCAGGAATTTCTGAGACCAAGAGACTTGTGGGTCGCAGTTTTTGGTGGCCTGGATGGCAGAAGGAAGTCATTAAGTGGGTGCGTCAATGTACTGTGTGTGCTAGATCTAAGTCTTCGCATTCTCCTGCTGCGGGGTTGCTTTGCCCTCTGGGGGTTCCTAGTGCACCTTGGACACATCTGGCTATGGACTTTATTACTGACCTTCCCCCCTCTGAGGGTTTCACGGTCATCTGGGTGGTCGTGGACCGTTTTAGCAAGATGTGTCACTTGGTTCCCTTCATCAAACTGCCCTGCGCTAAGACACTCGCTAAGGCCTTTGTCAAGGAAATTGTCAGACTACATGGCGTTCCTACTGACATTGTTTCTGATAGGGGACCTCAGTTCGTGGCTCGTTTTTGGCGTGCCTTTTGTGACAGGTTGGGAGTTCATTTGTCGTTTTCATCCGGATATCATCCTGAGTCTAATGGCCAGACAGAAAGAAAGAACCTGGATGTTGAGCAGTTCTTGCGTTGTTTTGTGGCAGACAATCAAGAAGGGTGGTCTGAGTTTCTGCCACTTGCTGAATTTGCCCTTAACAACCATACATCCTCTTCTGCTGGGTGTTCGCCTTTTTTTTGTTGTTCTGGGAGACATCCGTCTTTTGGGTCATTCTCCAAATTGGTATCGGCTGTGCCTGAGGAGGAGAGTTTTTCCAGTGATTTGGAGAGAGTTTGGACGGATGTGCTTGGTAATCTTCAGGAGGCTAACAAAAAATCTAAGTGGTACTTTGATAGGAAACGGCAAGAGGTTTTGTTTGCTGTTGGTGACATGGTTTGGTTGTCCTCTAAGAATCTGCGATTGAGGATTCCTTCTAAAAAATTGGGTCCCAAGTTCGTAGGGCCCTTTAAGGTGCTTCAGATAGTTAACCAATCTGCTGTTAGGTTGGAGGTTCCTACCTCCTGGAAGATTAATCCGGTATTTCATATTTCTCTGTTGAAAAGAGCTGATGTGTTGGATGGTGACGCCTCTGCCACTGTTCATCCGGTGGTGGAGGACGGGGAATATGAAATTTCCCGCATCCTAAATTCTAGACGGTATAGAGGGAGTTTGCAGTATCTCGTCGCTTGGAAGGGTTTCGGACCCGAGGATAACTCATGGGTGAGGGCGGATGATGTTTCTGCTTCCAGACTTGTCAGAGCGTTTCACAGGAGGTTTCCTGATAAGCCCGGGCCTAGGGGATCCGGAGGATCCTCTTAGAAGAGGGTGTACTGTTAGAACTCTCCTGTTAGGTTTTTTCTAGTTTGCTGGTCACATGACCATTTTTGCCTATTTAATCCGGCTCCGCCCTCCTGGCCTTGCTGGGCTTCTTTGTAATTTCTACTCTTGAGCTAGCTTGGTACTCTGTTACCTTTCTCTGTCAGTTTTGCTAGGTCTTCGGACCTCTATGTTCTATTTTGTTTGTTTGTCCTATTTCTGCTGCAATTTCTGCTAGGAGGTGTCCATCTTTCTCCCAGTCCCTAGTTCTTGTAGGGATCCCTTCCCTCACATCTATAGGTCTTCGTTCAGACTAGCCGAGGACTTTAGCGGGTCTGATCGCAGGATCAGGTTCCCCGTTACATCGTAGGGATTCAGCTTAGTTCTATTGTAGGGACAGATCTCCTGTATTTCCTTAGTGCTTGTAGCAGATCACAACAGTCGGTCCCTAGGGGTGGCAGTGTTGGGACCGGGGGCGCACGCTGCATGAAGGTGCCTGGGGAGATCAGGCCTTGTGACCAGGCCTGGAGCGGGCCGCTTCTGACCACACCCGGGGTCAGGGGGCACGGCCTTGGGCGTGATCCGGCGGCTGGGCTCGCGGCTTGGGGCCCATGTGCCGGCGGCGGGAGTGGGGAAGGCGCAGCGACTCCCAGGACATCTGACTCCATGATGGGGTCCAGAGGCAGGTCTGTAGCATCAGAGCTGGTGGCAGGGGTGTCCCCCTTACCTGCTTCCAGGGCTGCGCTGCTCTCGGATTCCAGCCTCCGCTCCTCGTCTTCAAGGGCTGGCTCGCTGGCTGGTGCTGGCGGCGTCACTCGCTGCTGGGCCACGACCCGCCGGGCTGCGCCTGAACCATCCTCCGGTCCAGATCCTCCAGCGCAGTTCGAAGGAACTCCGGGTCTTCTCCAGGGAGCTGAGCCATCAGCTCCTTGAGGCTATACGGGGCCGCCATGGCCTGCAGCAGGCCACCCGTCAGGGTGCTGATTTCAGTGCTGCTCGCCATCTCCGGTTGTGGTCTGCCGAGACTGATCCAAACCACACCCTGCCCCCCGGTTTTCTTCTCATTCCGCCCCTGTTGAGGGTGGTCCCGGGGCTACCTGCTGACAATCATTCTCAGGGGCAGCCCCCCACGTTGATGGACATCTCTACAGCCGCACTCAAGGTTGTTGGGGGTGGGCTCCTTCTTTGGCGCCATTCTGGGACCTGGCCCACGATGGGAGGTGGCTTCTTGTTGTCTTTTGGCGCGCACATAATGGCGTCCGTTCTGCTTGGGCGGGTGCCACATTCATTAAAATAAAACAGTCTTTATTCAGGCATGCAGTACCCGGTGGTTGCGGGCACAAAATCCTGCCAACTACGCCAAAGTTGACGCGCCCCCTGGGTCGTGTGTGCGTGGGGATACCCGGAACCGGATGTTTTGTGGATGCTGGGGGTCGTAGTCTCCGTGGCGGTGACCCGGTCCGTGCCCAGGGCGGTCAAACCAAATGGCAGTCTATTTATGTGGTTTTTATGAAATTAAATGTCCGACTACGCCACCCGTGGATTGCGGTCAGAGTGAACCGCCGCTGCAGGGCAGACCTCTGAGGCTGGTGTTGTGGGTGCAGCAGAGGATAGTATAACTCCCCACGGGAGGAGTATAGCCTCAGGGCAGCAAGTGTGGATGTTGGGGGTGATGGGGCACGGGAGCAGCAGTAACGACACAGAGTCCTGTAATGCAGTCCAGGGCATTTACTCACAGTTGTTTATCCACGTTACTACAGCTGGTCATAACGTCCCACGTCGCACTGTGTTAACCAGGTGAGGGGCTCGGCCTACTCCCAGAAAACTTTGGAGCGTTTCACAGGACCCCCTTTGTGTGTCCTTTCTCTGGCCTGTCATACCCCACCAGTGACCTCGCTTCTGTCCGGCTGCCTCGGGCCTTCTCTGGTAAGCGTTGGTGCCGTTTCCCTGTGGTGCCTTCCTAGCAGGTGTAGCGAGGGGCTGCGCCACATAAAATGTCACAGCCTCCGGTTTCTAGCTGAGGGTAGTTCCCCGCGTCCACTAGTTTCGGGGACCGGTCTCCCCCTTTTGGCCTGACCCCTCTAAGCAGGTAGATCCGGGCGTGCGATGGAGACTCGCCGGTCTACACCCCTGGGGTCCCTTCGTTCCTTGTTCCTGGAGCCTCCTCCACTCCTCTTTCCTCCTTCTCCTTTCTCCAGGCTCCAGCCTTTCTCTCTGGCCTGCCTGCGGAGCAGAGCTCAGCCTGAGCCTCTGCTCCCTGTCTCCTCCTCTCACTGCTTACTGAACACTTCTCCCTGATTTAAGATGGTGCCCACCTTTTCTACCTCACTGTAGGTGCACCCAGGAACTGCCCTCTCCCTCCTATGCACTACAGGGTTACCCCTTCCTTGGTGTCCCCCCCCCACTCCAGCCAGGGACAGGGACTGTCGTGCTCTACTTGGAACATATCGGTCGCCCTGCCCCCCGGAAATGTGGTGTAATGCATGCAGTTTTCAGGGTCCTGATCCACACTCCATCCTTACCTGGAAGTGAGATATCGCACATCTGGCTAAGATGCAATACCTCTTTAGCGGCAGAACCCTTGGGGCGCTACATATGCCACTGCTGAATTGACGGCTTTTCATGTTTCACTGTGAGCACTGTTCCCATCGATTTGGGCAACCACTGTAATGCCACAACCACCATGGCTCTGGCATTACAGTGAGTGGTAGACAATCCCTGCATGATGTGAAAAAATCCAGTTACACTTTTGGTGCACGAACAGTTATCGAACATAACCTCGAACAGCCGAATTTTTTGCAAAACGTTCGCGTTCATCGAACGACTCGAACACCGCCCAAAACAGCTCTCATTTGAAATTGGCGAACAGTTCTAGTCGAACACCGCTCATCTCTACTCTCCTTCACACCCGGGTACCATAGTACCTGTTAAAAAAAAAAATAAAAAATATACATTATGCTCACCTTCCGATGTCCCCCGGTCTCCTCTATGGTGCGGCCTCCCCGGTGGCTCGTGATGGTGTAAAAGGACCTTCCATGACGTCATTTAGTCATGCGACAAGTCACGCGACCGCTGACGTTGGCGGTCGTGTGTCCTGTCACATGATTAAATGACATAATGGAAGTTCCTTTTACACCACCGCGAGCCGTACAAGAAGCCGGACTCACTGGAGAGAAGACCGCAGGCCATTGGAAGGTGAGTATAATGTTTTTGGTTTTATTTTTTACCATTTTTATTTTTTTTAACTATTAACTTGGTCACACTATATAAATCCAGGCCGGTTGCATGGATTTATATAGTGTGACCAAGTTGTAAAGCACTTTTCCAAGTGATGCTGAAATCGTTTGGAAAAGCGCTTGACGCTTCTGCCTGGAAGGAAAAATGCATGGAAAATCCGCATGTGTTTTTCCTGCCAGGGAGATGCAGAAAAAATCTGCAGCATTTCTGCTTCATGGGCACTTAGCCTCAAACGAAGGTTTGAGTACCAGGGTTGACGGTTGTTTACGGCCTTTGGTGATGAGAACGCCAGGTTTCCTTAAAGATAGCTCTTCAGTGCTCAGAATTTTTGACGGTATCGCATGGTCTGATCACTACACCTTCATCACATGCAATATTGTCAATCTTTATTCCTGCATCCCTCACTCTTTGGATTTGGAAGCCGTCACATACCATCTCAACAAATATAGTTCCTTTGATCATGAACTAAAAGAAGTGATCCTGAAGGCCATTGATTATCTCCTTAACTGCTTCCAGACCGCCCACTGCACATAAACGTCGGCGCTGCCTGGGCTCTGTGCAGCGCCGACGTTTATGATCGGTCGGTGGTCCTGCAGCCCTCAGGACCCCCAAGGTCCTGCAAGCGCTGTGGGTGCGGTGCAGAGCGACAGCTCTGACAGGGGACATCATCGGGACCTGATTGGATTATGTCCCAATGATGTTAACCTTTTTCTATCTTCTATATGCCACGATCTATAGTGATCGCGGCATTTAGAAGATAGTGAGAGGAGAGGGGGTCATCCACTTACCTCTCTGACGGCCCCCTGATGTCTGACAGGACCTGCCGTTGTCATGGCAGCCGGAGGTCACATGACCGCCTCCAGATCTGCCATATATGGTGTCCTGCTAGACTGAGCCTGCAGTTGAAGTCTAGCAGGAGACACTGACTGTGAAACTGTCAGCAAAGTTCTCATGCAATGCAATACATGTCTATTGCATTGCATGAGAACAGTGATTAGAAAAATAAAAATGAATGTCCCATACAGGACTAAAAATGTAAAAAAAAGGCCTAAAAAATGTTTTCAAACTGTTAAAAAAATCACAAAATAAATAAAAATAAATAAATAAAATATTAAACCAATAATCCATATATTTATGCAAAAACAAAAAAAGTACACATATTTGGTATCGCCGCATCCGAAACAACCCGATCTATAAAACTGTCACACTAATTAACTCCTTCTGTGCACACCGTAATAAAAATAAATAAAAAACAGAGCAAAAAAACTATGCTTTTTCATCATATTGCCAAACAAAAAATGGAAAAAAATGCGATCAAAAAGCAAAATGGAAATAAAATGGTACCGCTGAAAACATCATCTTGTTCCGCAAAACAAAGCCGCCATACAGCTCCATCAGCCGAAAAATAAAAAAGTTATAGCTCTCAGAATAAAGTGATGCAAAAAGAATATTTTTTCTATAAAATTGTTTTATTGTGTAAAAGCGCCAAAACATAAAGAAATATACAGTAAGTGTAGTATCGCTGTAAACATACTGACCCGAAGAATAATGCTGCCTTATCACTTTTACCACATGCAGAACGGCATACAAAAAAACCCTCAAAAAACAATTCCTGAATTGTTGGTTTTTGTTAATTTTACCTCCCAAAAAACAGAATAGAAAGCGATCAAAAAATGTCACGTACCCCAAAATGGTACCAATAAAAATTTCAACTCATCCCACAAAAAACAAGCCATCACATGGCTCTGTCGGATGAAATATGGAAAAATTATAGCTCTCAAAATATGGTGATGCAAAAACTAGATTTTGCAAAAAAAAGCATCTTTTAGTGTGTGACAGCTGTCAGTCATAAAAACCCGATATAAATCTGGTATCTCTGTAATCGCACCAACCCAAAGAATAAAGTAATCTCATCACTTATACCACACAAGGAACGGCGTAAAAAATAAATATAACCAATTCTTCACCTGCTACTAATTTGTTTATTATGTCTCCTAAAGATCACAGTAAGGCTCTGCTCACATTTATCCTGTGCTCTGCGCTGAGCACTTACACCAGAGTTTCCGTGTAAATCTCTGAAATACGTGATTCAGATGGAACCCATGATGGAAGATTCCCTGTAGTGAGGCTGATATAGGCCACTGTGGATGCCATCTGGCCTGTGATCCCACGGTATCATTTGTTTTAGGCGTGCATAAAAGTGCAGTTGGCCACAGTTTTGTGCACTTCTGAAAAAAAGGACACCGCTAAACAGAGGCCAGATGGAGTCCAGAGTAACTCTGCTGCCTCATTACAGTGAATGGATCCCGCAGTGGTTTCATCTGAATTACATCACTTGCAAATTTAGATGGAAACCCCGATGTAAGTGCTCAA